>NC_142284.1:48359163-48514639 GCF_965620075.1 Prunus avium | reverse complement strand
ATTATTTGAGGGACACCATTTAGGGTAACCAACAATTTTTTTTTTCAACGATCCAAACCATATATTTTTTAAGTCTACATTCATGGATCATCCTTGCAAAAAATTAGACAAATCGGAAACTGTTGCGACATCTAATTGTGTCTTACAAAATCAATGAACACGGTGCTTCAAAAAGGTACTAAATTTTAATAATTCAATTGAGTGGTCAACTAATATTGGATTCAAGTGAATTTTTTTTTGTAGAAATGATGTCTGAATGAATATCTACAAAATAGATGATTTGAATTTGTAAAATATAATACGAAATGGGTCATACAAGAATGTCCCTCAAATAAGCTTATTTAAGAAATCCCTCAATAAAAACTTACTTTACACGAATATATGCCCTACTTTCTTTGACAATTAAAACGAGAGAGAAAGTGAGATGTAGCCTAGCTACTCCTGTCACTGTGCAAATTGATAAACGAATATAGTAGCCGACTGCAGGAAAAAAAATGGTATTTATTGGAAGCAGAGACCACGCCCTTAAAGACCCCCCACCACCCCCTTAACCTAATGGCTCCTCCCTCTCCCAACCATCTAAACTTCTCCTTTTCCATTTAAATACTTTATACTTTGGAAGGGATAAAGGGGTGGGGGTTGAGGGAGGGGTCATCACTCATCATTCATGGACCACTCGTAATTCCAAAAGGTGTCCCCTTCCAAAACTTTAACACCATTTTTGTCCTCATAATTAAAGCTCGCGGCAATTAAGTTAAGACTATCTAAATCTCTTTTGAGATAGATCAATTATCAACATGAACTCAATTATTTGAAGTATAATCCAAGTTCTGTAATTATATTCTCTCTTTTTTCGTGTGTAATTGTAACACAGTCACAAAATGTTATATTCTGCTTATATTATTATTTTTTTATTTTTTATATGATGTAACTTCTGGAGAGGAACTTTTTGTCCCCACCTCAAATATTATTGAAGTCAAATATGAAATACCCTAACTCAAATTGTTTAAAGGGATGAAAGAAAAAAGTCGTGTATATTTAAACATCAAATCAAAATAGGAAGCTGAAAGATAATAAATTTTTTGTATTTGTCAGCTTGACTCAACTTGTTTCCCAATTCCCATCCCCACAGTCGATGGCTATGGGGACATTATTTTGTCTAGGAATCTTCACGAGTGCGGATCAATTGCTTGCAACCCCATGTGGCTGCTGTCAGTAATGCAATGTGCCAATGTGCCAATGTGCCAATCTGCATCTGCTAGTGGGTTCCTCTCTTAATCACAGTTTAATTACTTGTAATCTAATCATAAAACGCGTTTGTATTATATATTAATCTCAGTTTAATTCATCCCATTTGAAATAGCAAATTAAACATCTGAGATCTGACCATGACCTGCAATAATTAGGGTTAGGGTTTAAAAGCATTTTATGAGTAGGAGACGTATGTATGATGTATGATGTATGTGTTTATCAACACCCATTTATAGAAATCAAATACGCAGCAACAGACTCGAAGACTCGAGTTAGTATCTTTCTATCTGCCATTATTGCAGTCTTGACATTAATTGAAGCGCACTTGCAAGTTAAATAATATCAAAGTTGAGAAAACGTATAAAAAAGATTACCAAGTTCAGGAGGAGGATTGACTTGCGTGTATGTGTGTGTGTGTGTGTAAAACAATTCAGCCTTTCTATTCGCTCTCTATTTTCCTTTTGACCAGGAGCTGCATGCACAGTGATCTCCATCAGCATCAGTAGAGAAGAAAACTGGGTTTGACTAGATGACAAAAGGAAAGTCTCATTGATTCATGAACCATATCTCCAAATGTTTGTGGCCCTTTCTTTAAAGATTGATACATGACAGGAAATTGCAACTTTGCAGTAATATTTGACCATTGTAGGGTGCAGGCACGAGATATGCAATATACAATATAATATATAAAATAAAGGAGAGCATATAATTATAGAGATTTTCTATTTAAACCCCGTACTTCTTTTTGTTCACCCCAATACTTAAATTATTAAGCTGTAAGTTTTATTATTATGTAAAAAGACAAAAAAGGTCATCCAACTTAATAATTAACCCTAGTACATCTATACACACACCCCACCACTCTTCATATCAATTAAGTTTTAGAAAAATGCAAACTCCTCTACATCCTATTTAAATTGGATCAGGACAGAGGTAAAGTAAAAATTGGATCAGATCATGACAAACTCCTCCACTTGGAGAGAGGTAAAATTGTTCTCTTTCTCTAGAAAGTATTAAATTTCGGGTTTTGGGTTCCATTTGTTTGTGTTTTTTTTTGCTGGGAACAAAGAAAATTGTGGGGTTTTAAATAGAAAATCTCTTTTATTTCTTATTTTTTTAGTTTAGGGTTTATTTAAGGGTAGTTTGGGAAGATAGTGGAGTTTTCTTAGAAATTGTGAAAATTTAAATTAAAATATAGGGTGAACTAAGAGAAGTGTGAGGTTTAAATAGAAAATCTCTAATTATATATATGTATATATTTGGCCAAAGGGAATTGGGAAATTAAGTTTCAACAACCACCAACAATTTGCAAGCCACTAATTTGATAAAACTACCTCAGTGGGGGACAAGTAGATGACTATAGATGTTGTGCGCATGTGGGGTTATCTTTACACTAATCACAAAAGTTTTAAGGGTTCCTCAGCCCAAACAATAATGTATATCCAATTAGGACACCCAGAATATGAGAGTATGACCTATTGAGAAATTGAATGCCCAAGTGACACAAATTTGATATATAATGGGCAAACAGTACATTTATGATTTATATCTCAATCATCTTCGTTGGGTAACACATATTTATATACAATCAGGAATCAGCTACGGAGCTGTAGTGAACTAGAAAAGAGTAAAATAAGGAATCTCTAGTCTAATATTCTAGTGTAGGCTATAGAGAACTGTTTGAGAAAATGTATCAGCAAAGGCCAAAAGAGGTCGTTTTCAGAACTAGAAGCTACAAAGTCTCTTTCGGCTTGAATAATATTCAAGTCAATTTCGGCTTTTGTGGTTGTTTAAGGTGGAGCACGAAAGGTCAATCTTTAATTAATATATATAAATTGGACGATACCAAAAGGATGGTTTGTTAGATTTTGTTTACTTCAAAAAATTTAGTGTTATGATTTTGGATATAATTGGATATAAGAGAGAGAGAGAGATGGTTCATTAGGTCTTGCTCCCTTTCAACATATATATTTTTTTATATATTAGTGAGTTTATGTAAAGAAGCTATGACTCAGTTAGTCAGGTATACTTTTCTCCCATTAAAAAAACTAAAAAAAAACCAAATGATTTTTAATAGAGATTAATTTTATACATATTAAATTACTAAAATGACAATTTCCCTTATTATTATTTATGCTCACTCAGCCTCACCAGCGTTATATTCATCAAATCTGAGCTTGGGCTACAACATTTCAAGCGAAGGCTAAAGTCCAGCCCATCATGTTTATGATATTAGATTGGACATTAATAAGGGATTAATTGACTGAATTAGAGTTGATATATCACTTGTTATTTATTTAACTTATTAATAATAATAATGTTTGTATTACAGATGGCACTAGTGGAAGACGATGGATGCAGATGGTGATAATGAAATCTACGGTCAGCAAACAACCCATAGTTACACAAAGAATGAATAATTTAATTCTATTTCTAAAGGGAGATGGCTTGTTAATAAATCTCAGAACAACATTCAAGTTTAGCCACTACTTGGCTCGCTAACAACAAGAGTTTGAAATAATATTAAATTATAAGATGGATCTAGCAGCAAGTTCGTTAATAATCTATGACATTATCTATTAAAAACATCTTCTCCAACAAACCTAAACCCCCAAAAGTGGTTCTCTACTGTTGCCTCCAAAATAAACAACAATTAATTCCATCTAGAACATAGATACATCAAAGAAAACTAAGGTTACCCCTACAACCAACATACGCTAGGCTATCAAACAATTCTAGCCACAAATCTGGGAATCATGCCGACGACGATGAGAATTAAGAAAAAAACTAATGCACGGTCACAAGAGAGACTAGATAGATGATGATTAACTCTTGGTTCCTCTCCGTCGCTTCTTACCAGACTTGGTCTCACTTCCCTGTGCCTTAGATAAAGTTGGCGACTTCCTCTTTGTACTTTCTGTTGCTTTCTCAGAATCGCTGGAGCTTTCCTTGATGTCCTCACTGTCTTTCACCTTCGAACCAGATTTCACCCTGCCCACCCCATTGGCATTTGCCTTGCCACCACTTGCAGAGGATTTACCCTTGGAAATGGAGGCAGTCTTTGGTGTGCCCTGATTTGACTTCCCAGCCTTCTGTGTGTCTTGCTTCGATTTGGTGGAAGCTCTATGTGTGCTGCTGTCATCTTCCTTGGATTTGGTACTTTTAGGTGTCTGGCTATCATTGTTCTTCGATTTGCTGGATGTCTTCTGAACAACATCAACTGATTTACCACTACTTTTTAGGGTGTGATCCTTCAATTTTCCAATATGCTCATCATCTGATTTTCCAACAGTACCTTTGGATTTGCTATCAGCTTTACTGCCTTCTCTCGATTTACGACTAAATTTAGTAGCTCCACCTTTTGATCTGCCGGAGGAAGCTCCACCCCTAGAAAATTGACTTCATTTAGAGATTTACAGAAATAATGACATCAATTTTTAAGTAACACAAAATTGCACTCACAATTTGGGTGAGATATCCATCTTTTCTGCCTTAGTTGCCTCATCAGCATTTATTTTCACTTTCCTCTTCAGAGGCCTGGTTATGACAGCAGAACATCAAGTAGGACATCACCACAATTTCCATAAAACAAACACTTGCCAAATATATAAAGCAAATATAACAGAAAGATCAGGAATCGAAACTTGATATTGAGGACTTTATGTTAGATCCTAAACGTTAAAACATAGAAATATACAGCAACAGATTTTCAGGTTTAAGTTTATGATTTAGGAAGTAGACCCCAGGCAGCAATGTTGAGGGGGGTTTATCTGAATCATCCATCTTCAAGAAGAATCTAGTTGCCCATTACTAGACAAGTTAGACTGAAATACTGACTCAATATGCAAAACAGAAAAACATTAAAAGTTTAATCAACATAGCACAATTTTCAAGACAAGTCAAGTCAAGTCAATGACACGAGAACAAATTTAGTACACAAGGGTGACATTCAACAGAATCAGAATACAAAGGATTGATAACATAATCTGGATGTCACATTCAATCTATGGTATGATGCAGAATATAGCTTTAAAATCCAAAGCTTAAAGACTAAATGTTAAGTTCTAAATTATATAGTACATATCAGAAGTGAAAAATACATACACTTCAGAAGAGGCATCATGACTTGATCGATCAGTTTCTTGCCCCTGTTAACAAAAATATCTCAGTGCACAACTTAAGCAAGTAAAGATGAGAACCAGCAAATAGAATATGTCAGTTACCAACCTCGTCTGAGCCAAAATCACCTTCTATATACTCCCACTTCTCTTTTTTAAGATTTAGTACTTCTTGATCACCATCAATATACAACACCTATGGAAGAATGGCAAGAGTACAAAGAATTGAGTAATATCAGGTTTCATTTTCAGACAATAATAACATTAAAATGAAAAGTTTGTGATGAACTTTTCTAGCGATCAATTCAACTAAATACGAAAGAATATAGTATACACAAAATCTATAAAAAAAAATTGAGACTTTCATAGTTAGCATCTCACCTTATGCTTCTTTTTAGCAGGATCAAAAGAATCAACAACACCTTTATAATACCTGTAAAATTATAAATCAGACATTATAGACAAACTAAAACTTCAAAATTTAAAACCATAAAGAAATTCCTTAATCTAGTTCTTCTATAAGAATCCTATTTAAAAGGAAAATTTAGCAGGAAACAATCTGTCCCCACCCCCATGAAAACTTTTTTTTCAAAGGATAACCAAAAAAGGAGAGAAACAAAGCAGGAGTCATCAAAAAGTTGCTAATGCAGAACTCTATTGAACAACCTAGTAGACTCTTATATGTGGACCTTCAAAACTCCCTAAAAGGCTGCAACAAAGGCACTGCATTTACGAGACATCTCTATAAGTAACACAACTTTAAGTGCAGAAGTATAAATGTATAGCAAAAACATAGTACAATTTTAAGTTGTTTGGAATCATAATCACTACAGAAATAAGAAGAAAATATAGTAGCACTTCTTAAACATTACAAATTGCATATAATATAGTGGATACTGAAATTGAAAGCTAATATACACTGTGCCCATATAGGTTGAGATAT
Source organism: Prunus avium (assembly GCF_965620075.1). Classification (NCBI taxonomy): domain Eukaryota; kingdom Viridiplantae; phylum Streptophyta; class Magnoliopsida; order Rosales; family Rosaceae; genus Prunus; species Prunus avium. Next base: position 48,508,327 of record NC_142284.1, on the reverse strand, counting down.
ATTAACAACATAAAAATATTGAGAAAATATTGACCAAACAGTTATGTGCAAACTCCTGTATTGCATAAGAGAAATATTGAGAAAACATTGAACCCAAGGTCACCACTTACCTACGATCTTTTGGCCACCAAACTTGAATCTTTGAACCAACCACATCCTCACCAAAATCTTTGGCACCAGATCCCTGAAAAGGTAATAAACCTGTAAGACTTTATGCATAAGCAAAATCAAATGAGTCTTTAAGCAAACTTAAAGTGTTGAATACAAGCATGATTACTTGAACTGTATGGAAACTTGAAAAAACCTAAAATATAGAAGGTTGACAGCAATTGATGGGATAAACGACTAAGAACACTAATTTTTTTTTTGGACAAAACATACAAATTGCAACGAAATAGACTAAAGCATGTATACCTTCTCTTTTCCTGAAGCACGCTTCCTCTTTGAATTTGTCTTAGGAGTCTCCTCCAGGGGAGGTTCGTCCTTGGTTGATTTTGAGGCCGTCTTAGGTGTTGACATCATATCCTAAATAATAACAGTTATTTTGTTTAAAATGTATTTAACAATAGAAATCAATGAAAAAAATATCAAAGGAATAACTGCAAAGCCAAGAAGAAAGTACTTTGTCATCATCTTTAGATGAAGATTTTGTTGCATCCTTTCCAGGAGTAACTTTTCCACGACCACGCCTTTTCTTATCTTCTGGTTGCTTTATAGAGGAACCATCATCTGTTTTAGTGCTTCCATCTACCTTCTTAGCTGATTTCTGGTTTGCCTCTGAATCACTTGTGGTGCCACTTTCCTTTCTAGATGCATCCACGACAATTGGATTTTTATTCTCATTAGAAATACCACCAGACCCCCTTTTCCCTGTGCGTCTACTTGGTTTTAATTCTGAATCACTTGTCCCATCAGTTGCCTTATTGGGTTCATCATCTGCAAATGCTGCAGCCCCTTTATTGGAACTATCTTTCTTCTTGTTCCGTCCGGCCTTTTTGGAACGACTTTCATCAGGAAGGCTCTCACTTGCGGACCGAGAAGCAACAACAGCAGATTCCTTCTCCAATGCCTTTGAAGAGAGGTTAACATCAGATCCTTTCTCCTTTTCTGATGGCACAGCTGCCTCCTCAGAAGGAGCCTCGTGAGGTGAACTCGGAACATCTTCTGTGACACTTTTATGGTCAAGTTGTGTCTCAGTATCTTCCTCATTATCAACTTCTCGATTTTCTGAAGGTTCTGTTGAATTTGTTGACAAATTATAATCCCCTGCCTTTTCCTTCGTAGCTTGTTCTGGAATTTGTTCTGCATCAACAGCCTTCTCAGTCTCCAAACTATCAGGTTCAGCATTACTTGATGCATTTGGATCTTTCTGATCCTCAGTATCGTCACCCTCCTCCTGCTTCTTTATGGCATTTGACTCAGCAAAAGAGTCATCTTCTCCAGTCTCTGTATTACCATTGTTCATAACTAACTGTGAGGATTTTTCAATAGCAGGATCAACTTGGTCAGGAGAAACTGCTGCTTCAGCCTTCCCTTTATCCACCTGGAAAGACAAAGAGAACGAGTAAAATAACCCATTTCAATCCAATAAATTAAGAGTAAGTGTGGTTTTCCAACCTCAACTCTCACCCTAATCGAACTTAACCCCCGAACTAAAAAGTCAGCCAATTTAGCCCTTGCCGTTAAGTTTTTCGAATTTCTTCCAAATTTCCGTTAATAATAAGAGTACATTTGTAATTTCGAGTAAAACAAAAAGTCAAATATATAAAACCAAAGCCAAAATAATAAAATAAAAAAACCATCCAGCCACAGCCCCATCCTACCATCTGCCACAACCCAACCCCTTGCTGTGAATGAGGCCGAAGATCGATAAGGGAACTTAGAGAGAGACTAAAATAAGGAACCTTTTGAAGACACAAAACCCAATGAACTCTCAAATATCTTGTGACAATGGTGCAGACCCAAACCATTTTGAAGACCTGGAACACTTGGAGTTTTAATTAAGGAGCAGATGCAGTTGGGCCTAAGTAGAGAGAGAGAGAGAGAGAGAGAGAGAGAGAGAGAGAGAGAGAGAGAGAGAGAGAGAGAGCTCGAACTATCATATGCTGGCACTTAAAGATATTGAAGGCCAAAAATGCATTTCTACAAAGTGAGTGGAGTTATAGGTCTTCCTCAGTGACAATGGTTCAGTCATCTTGTGATGGTTGTTTCAGATCCGTGTTTCATTTGTTTCATTTCTTTTATTATATTTATTTTATAAAAATATTTTGGTTTTTAATGATATTTTTTATGAAAAAAAAAACTTAAATAGTAAGTCCCGTGACTTTTAGGATGGAAAAATTGATGAAATTTGAAAATTTTGCCGGCTAAATTGGATGTTCCAATGAGTTTGGGTGCAAAATTGGCTGATTTTTTAGTTTAGGGGGTTAAGTTCGATTAGGGTGATAGCTGAGGGCATACAATGGCTGAAAACCCTAAAATTAATGTGTATAAATAAATAGAAGCACAAAGTAAATACAAATTCATAAAGGAAGGAGTTGACAGAAGAAGAAACAACTCACCTGGGCAGCCTCATCAGAAGATTCCCTAATTGCTGACTTGTCCTCGGCAGCCTGAAGTATCCATGGTTAATACAAATTGCTGACTTGATTCACAAAGACAAATATCAATACAAAGACATCATCAGCCAATAACAGGCTGTTTGACCTTGGGCATGAAACAACGGGCACAAGAAACCCTCTTGTGTCACACCAAACACCCCTACCCTAAGAGGAGAAAAAAAAAAAGGGCATGTTGTGGCATCTTAGATAATCATCAATGTTCTTGGACAAGCTACCAAAGGATTAAGGGTAAAAAATCAAACCAGCGATCAAACTAGAGTTTTCAACTAATTGCTATTAGCTATTCATTTTTCTCAGAAACACCAAAGAAAAAATGGTACCTACCATCCAAAACACCAAAGGGGCAAGGCCCATACATCTATGGGTTAACCTAAACTCTTCAATTTTCAAAAACCACTCTTGCTCTCACTTGTTAAAGAGAAAGAATGAACATCAATGTCTTAATAATATGAAAATCTTACCACATTTTCATCAGCATCAAAACCTTCATTCGGCTCATCATCACCAGCTGCCTCTTGGCATATCGAGGCTACAACTTTACTATAATCATCTAAAGCAATGCCCAAGCATTTGACTTGCTCTATCATGTAAGGCTTAAGTTTAGTAGCACAGCTTTCAAGTACTCTCTCCCCCAACTTCCTTGCAATTGGTAATATATCCTGGAGGAAAATATAATAATTAGCAAATTGAAAAATAAAACAGGAAGTAGAAAGTACTAATTGTCAATAAAAAACAATGACTTACCTCATTGTCATTTTTCACGCTAGCTAATAAGGGAGATATTAGCTCAAGAGAAATATCCTCACTTTCTTCTAAAACAAGAGTCATAATAGTCTCCATGGATGAGAAAACATTTTCTGGGTGATAGTCCCTGAAAACATTAAGAGCCAAACATATAAGGTTCAGTTTTCAACAACGTATCAGCTTACAAGTCTTACTCCACAAGTGGAAGCAAACATTCCTGAAAGTATATACATACACACATAAAGTAATGACAAGAACTCAACTTAAGACTTTGTACCTTATTGACTTAAGGAAATGCTGGAACATTTCAAGAATCAATGCATCACATTCAAGATCCAACATCACCACACATGACCGGACCTTGGCAACAGTTTCAAGAATCGAAGTCCTCTTTGCATATGATCGGCTGGACTTGTCATATAGATTCTCAAATGAAGATACGATAAGCTGAAAGACCTCCTGCATGCATATACAATTTAAGAAGTTTAAATTTTCTTTAAAATATGGAATATGTGTAGACAAGACAGATGAAGAATCAGTAAAATGACCTAGATCAATTCCAGGTACCTTCATTTGGTCATCATCATAAGGTGCATCAGGTGCAGTTATTCTTGTTATCTCACTGATGCAAGATGCAACAGCAACTTTGACATCAGGATCTGAATGCCTTAAAAGCTGCTCAGCAACCAATGCTTTCTGTGACGGAGAAAGTGCAGTTTGCATTGACTTGGTAGGTGATTGCTCTACCTTTGATAGACAACTCTCGACACTCTAACATCACCAGGAAAAAAAAACTAAATATTAGCCAAAGCTAGTGACCTTGAGAACAACAATATAAATCAATAAAATTTAATTCTCCCATTGCAAAAAATTTGAAACTAAGGGCCATAACCATTCGTTGATGATAGTTAAGATGTGTAGTGCCCTTCATTACGAGGTTAAGAGGGGTGAAGATTTCAAGTGACATGACTACTCTCCCGATTTTTCACTACACTTTATAAGCCTTTGAGACCCAAATCCTACATATGGGATTCAGAATACAATCATGTGTCAAGTATTAATGTTGGTTGTTGAGCCTGGAACACCTCGTCAACAACAAAAATAAGGTTCTCCTTTAATGGAAGAATAAAAAAGGCAAATAAAACCAATTGAAACCAAAGAGACAAGAATTAAACACCACCGAAACGAGAAGAATGTTATTCTTCCACCCAAGCCAAATATGATCAAAGACATTAAATTAACTTGATCTGAAACCAGCGAAAGAAAAATTTAACAACATCGACAAGTTTCTATGAAGATTACATTAACCGGAGCATGGAAAGAAAGAATATACAACAGTAACAAACTTTAAAAGAAATAACTGGCCTTCGTTTTAAGAAAGGTACCAGCAACAAATTCACTTAGAAAACATGATGCATACAAGGAGAAATGAACAGCAACGCAAACCTCAATTAATAAAAGCTCCTTTTCAGGAAAGTGTAATGCAAAGTAACCAAAAATATTTACATTACATTCTTTCCAAATATCTACTAGGGACAAGCATAGGACAAATATCCAAAACGAAATGACTTTCCTGAGCATTAAATGAAACTTGAAATGATCGGCCTTCAATTTGATTTCTTAGATATGGTGAACATGAATAACGTATCTTCATATTCATATTGGGAGATCATTTGTATTTCCTTTGCAATATCATTTGTATTTCCTTTGCTGTACATGATAAAAACTAACCTTAAAATTATCTAAAACCTTCATCATTCTTAAAAATTAAAACTTAATTGGTATTACATTAAATGCATAAACCATATTATCATCCCACTGTGCAGGAAACCACAAAAATATGCATCATTTACTTTTACTTTGGCCAGGCATAATTGACATTAACGTACCACTTTTAGACCTGTGTTATGTTCACACTGAGGGATAAAAAGAGTAAAATACTAAGAAGCCTAAAAGGAAAGTGAGCTAGAGACTCAAACCCCTCGTCCTCAACCTCATGAAAACAGAACATTACGGCATAGAAAGGCTACCTAGGACTTCATGCATGGCATATGAAAGTATTGTTCGTGCCTAAAGCTTAAAGAGGGGAAGAATAACCGATAATACAAGCAATACCAATCACATGAACATGCAGCGCAAGATTAAAATGGGAATAAGACTTTAGAACGGATCGCCAAAAAATAAAACCGTGGAAATTGTGTAAAACCACTTAATTCCCACATCAGAAGCTTTCATAACAACAAAATTCGAAACTCATTTCACTAAATTGACAACTAACCACACAGAAAGGAGTATAATAAAATAAAAACGCGAAATTAATCATGGAACAAAAACCACTTAAAGGCACAAATTTCACCGTTCGAAAAGAAAACGAAATAGAAAACCATAACCATTCGAAAGGGAATTGGGGCTTACGTCGAGAAGAGGAAGGAGGTCTTCGACGGAAGACGGAGGTTCCAAGAGCTGATTCCCAGCTTCCGTAAGCTGAGCTTCGAGCTCCTTGTCTGCCGACGCCATTGGTGCTCGCTTTCCTATTTCTTGCTTTAGATCCTTGACAATCTCGCAGCTCTAGCCCTAATTTCACACCATTGAAGGCCTAGAACCACACGAATCGATGAGAGAGAGCGATCGGAAAAGTTTAGGAGAGAGAAAGTTAGGGTTTTCCCCTTCTTTCTTTTTAGAGAGAGAAAGTGAATGAGAGTTTTCGATATTATTTTTGCATATAAAAATTATTTATGTCGTTCATTCACTCGCTCGCTCGCGTTTATATTTTTTCTTTTTTATACCGTCTCTTTCTCTCTCATCCCATCCCACTCTCTGAGCCTCAGTCGTTGTTTGTGTTAAATAAATAAATTTTTGTTTTCTGCCCTTAAAAAGAGAATCCAGCGAAGCTTGGCTCGGAATCCGCGGGATTGTGAATTGGAGTTCAATTTGAGATTTCAAATCCGCCTTTGGATCTTCTTTGTGGGGCCCACCTAGGGGTCCTTCAACGGCCAGATTTATCGCTGCTTTCCCTTTTCTTGGGAAGACTTTTTTTTTTTCCAAAACTGAATAAATGTCTCGAGTCTCCAGTCTTCCCGTGCTGTCTGTGAGATTTGTATAATAAAATACGTATAGTGATTTGTATAATAAAATATATATATATACTGAGCTAGATATACGGAGCTAGATATATGTGAATTGTATAATAATAATATATGTATAGTCTTTGCAATTGCTGTGCTATGAATATAATCCTTGTTATATTTGTTGCGAGAGAGAGCAATTTGGCGTTTGGTAAACTTTTTTTTAAAAGTGATGTTGATACAATAATCATTTTCTAAGAGGGCATTTGGTATCCTATTTAAATAGGGAATTCAAAAACTTTTATTTTTCTTAAAAACAAAGAGTTCTTAAATCTATTTTTAATATTCAAAAACTTTGGTATGCAACTTGAAAACTGTTTTCAAATCTTAAAAATGTGAGAACTTGTGGGTTGTTAGAAAAAAAAATTGAAATAACAAATATTTTTTGTTTTTAATAATTGGGGTATTTTTTTAGTTGTTATTGAGTTTGAGTTTTTAAAAATAGGGCTACCAAACAGGTTTTCTTTGTTTTGAACTCAAATTTTGTTTTTAAGTTTAAAAAGTTGGATTCAATTTGAATATCAAACATGCCCTAAGTGTTTGGTAATTTTTTTTGTGAAAATGTTGTGAGCTATATATAATGATTGAAAAAAGCATTATGTTGAAATGACTTTTCTGTTAAAGTGTTTGATAAAAGGGAAAACACTTTCACTTTCATTTTATTTTTATATTAAATATGTTTTCATCACACCCTACGAATTATTTTAATTATAAATGAAATAAAGTATTATGTTGAAATTTAAATATTTGTACCCAAATGCTCTAAACTAACGTTTCAGGTCAAATCCAATATATTCCATTAACAATAAATATTCTTTCAAACAAACAAAGAAACAAAAACAGGAACATAAAAAAAATACAAACAAAAACCAACAAGAACAACTATTTAAGTTAAAACCCTAGCAAATTAAAGAGAGAGTGAAGAATGAAATTTACAGTTAAAACCCTATAAATTAAAGAGAGAGAGGAAAGAATGAAATTGAGAATAAATAAACATAATATGCCTCTTATCTGAGTCTTGTAGCTTCTCAGGAGTGTGCTTTAATTGACTTAATAAGAAAAAATAATAGGAAGAATATAAGAGATTCAAGAGAATGAGAACTCTGTGAAAGAGATGGCGTGAAGAAGCAAAGGGATGCAAAGGAGAGAATGAACGAATATAAGAGATTGCGTGAAATAGATTGGGGTATTTTCGGAAGTTTGTAAATTTCATTAAACTCATCGCCTTTTCGAAACTAATTCCCACATAATCAGAATATGAAAGCACCTCATTAACTGCTTTCTCTCACAATAATTGTTAACAATAAGTGATTTTCTTAAGTTATAGTTTACCAAACGGGCTGAGCTTCCTAAATTTTTCTAAAAATCACTTATCACCCCAAATAAGCAATGCTAAACAGGCACTAAGCATCATATAAAATGACTTGTGATTTAATTTTCATTATTAAAATGCATTTGGTAATTTTTTTAATAGATAAGTATAAAATAAAGATAATATTCCATCGGTATCCATAGGCCATGGAATCTTTATCATATTAGGCAAATTCAAGTAAAGAAAAGCTCTTTTTGGCAACCAAAAAAAAAGTACAGAAAATATCTCAAATTTTAAGCGGGAAAAAGACGGGAATGATTACTTCACTTACAACAGTAATAAAAAAGGATGGCGTAATTTAGGAGGACCGTTGAAGATGGACAAGTAACTGCCTTTTAAATACCTTCCTTTTCTTTTATTTTTCTGATATATATATATCAATTATGGAAACTTTTTTTATTACAAAAATATTTCTAAGCGATTTTGTTTACAAGTTGATAGTTTAAACTACTCTAATGTACACAGAGAGATACCAAACTTTGATTTATAGAATTGGTATATTACATTGGCCAATTGATCTAAACCATATTTATATTGATATTCTTTTATAGAAGGAAGGAACATTTTAATCGATTTTTCTTTCCTAATATATTATGAGGATTTAGAGAAAAAATAGTTGGTTGATTCTTGATTAGTCGTCAATTAAACTAAAATTAGTTGACCATGATGCAATCTCACATCACGAGGACAGTCATGTTGCATTTATGATAGTGTGTCATGGTGGGTTGGGGGAAATTTTTAAATTTGAGCCTTTAGTCGTTTTTTATTTTTAGTTTTCAGTTGTGGTTGTCGAGTAATATGGAAAAAAGAGAGAACTTGGAGGGACCAATAAGAATGGGGAATTATTTTTCATGTGTCATAAATAAATAAATTTGTTCAAAGGGCATTTTTAACAAACCACTCATGTGCGATCACACATCAACGGCTGAAAACCCCTCATCTGCGAGTCGACTGCAAAACGGCAACTACTGCCATGCGGGCACCGATTAATGGGATTGGGTCGAACCCGGCCCATTAATAAGCTCAATTAGGCTTACATCAATCTTATTTCACGGGCTTCCTCAAGAATCCGAAGCCTTTTGGGCCGCAACGTGGTTTTTACGTCATACGTCCAGTAACAACCTTCCATGTCAATACAATGCCAACGTGTCACGCTCCCATTCGCTGATCCCATGTCACAGCAGCAGCGCTCTCCAACCAGAAAAAAGACTCATACATTCACAAATTACAGGCACAGAGAGAGAGAGAAAGAGTCACAGTCACAGATCGAAACCCCAAAAGGCCAAATCCCTAAATTCACATTTCCAAATCCCAAATCCAGATTTCCAGTTCCCTTTTGTAGGGAGTCTCACCGTGGCTTCTTCAGGTTCGCCGAGTTTGAGTCGAAGAAAACCCTCCAACTCTTCCTCTCCGTCGTCTTCCACAGAGCCGGGTCGTCTCGTGGGGCGAGTCACAGTACCCAGGCGGGCTTCGGAGCCTGAGTTTCCCTTCTGGCAACAGAACTGGTTCATAGCATTACTCTTTGTTATGGCGATGGGTTTCTTCTGCTTTGCTCTGTTCCTCTTCTTCGGCCTCGATCTCGATACAGGCTACGCTGCTTCCGCTTCTACCTCCGAGGGCGTCGAGGTTCATATCCACCTCCATTTCCTATTTGATTTGATCTTTTTTGGGAATTTTGTATAATTGAATTGCGATTGGGCAGGTGACGTACGGGACTGTGCTGAAGCTGATGCACGAGAAGACCAAGTTTCGCCTGCATTCCCACGACGTGCCGTATGGTTCTGGTAGTGGTCAGCAGTCTGTCACTGGTTTTCCCAACGTTGACGATGCAAATAGCTACTGGGTATGGTGTTCTCTTCTGTTTCTCCTCGTCTCTGTTTCTTGGGTGTGGTTTGGTTACAGTTACTGAACTGGGTTTTCGTTTGCAGATTGTTAGACCTGAGCTCGAAACAGCTGCCAAGCAAGGTGATAGCATTCCAAGTGGGACAATTATCAGGTTGCAGCACATGAGGACTAGGAAATGGCTGCACAGCCATTTGCACGCCTCCCCCATAACTGGCAACCAAGAGGTTTCAAAACTCTTCTTTTTCTTACCAACCTTTCGTAATGGTCATTGGTCAAGCATTATTTAATTTTGTTTTTGTATGCTTGTACTTGTGTTTGTCGGGTTTACTTGTAATTATGAATTGGTGAAACACTGAATATTAGAGTCTTTGCGACCTGATTTTGTATATGGCTTTTCCAGTATTATTTGTAGACAGTTTGAATCTGTTTCCTTTTGTATAATCAAGTGTGGGGCCATTATTACACGTCTGAAATGACTTGCATAATCGATTCGGTGTAGGTGAGCTGCTTTGGGGGAGAATCTGAATCTGATACTGGTGATCACTGGAGGTGAGAAGCGAAGTGATTTGTTCATAGGAGGTTAGGCTGTATTTTTCATCTTCATTGCTCATGAATTGGGTTGGTGTGGTATTTTGTAGGGTTACGATTGAAGGGAGTGGGAAGACCTGGAAGCAGGATCAAAGGGTTCGAATTCAGCATGTCGACACAGGTGTTTATCTACATAGTCATGACAAGAAGTACACCCGCATTGCTGGGGGACAGCAGGAGGTAAGAATAATGAAACTAAACTCCATATCTCCACCATTAAATGAAAACGAAATTTCTAAGTTCGTTGGTCACTTGCGTTTTTTTGTTTTGTTTTGTTTTTTTTGTTTCTGTTGGTGCGTTGAGTCTGGATTGTTAATAATGGTGCTCATTACTGATTATGTCCTATATTCTTAATGATTTGTTTTATTTTACACCTATCTCTGGCTTTTACATTTACGCATTCTCTTGATTTGGTGGTGTACTAGACATTCCAATAATTCTGTAAAGTCTGTATGTTGTAAACTCAATAGCCATGTTAGTGTGTTCCGCGGCTTAACAAAGAAATTTTACAATAAGTTATTGCCATGTTAGCGTTAAGCTGGGCAAGAAATGTTATTTCAATGGAAAACAATTTTACATTTTTTTTTCTTTCTTTCATTTATGTAACAATAGTGGAGATAAACTTTTTGATAAATCATTGTTGAAGTTGTGCTAAATATTATCCTTTCACTATGATCTAGGTTTGCGCTGTCAGAGAAAAACGCGCAGACAATGTTTGGTTGGCAGCCGAAGGCGTGTACCTCCCGGTCGCTGAAACCAAGTAGATTCTAGTAAATTAGGATGAATCACTCTATAAAAACAGGTATACGGGTTTTGGAATTTTTTGGTGGCTGGTACCTGGTCCCATAATAGCTGTAGTAGTAGATGTTGTAATGAAGGAAGATATGTTTTAACATTACAATGTTATCTGATATTGTTAATGTTGTTTTCCTCTGGAACACTCCCCTGTATCTTGTGCTATATCGTTTTAGTGATTAAGCAATGATTAAGTGGTCAGCTTTAGCTGAATTAATGAACTGTGACATCACACAATTCAAGATGTCCATGAACACCATCTATAAGCTGCAATTGGCAGAACACTAGCTTTCGTTGATTTCTTTTGGTTGTGGGCTTTGTTAATTGAAATGCGCGTTTCAACTGCAGTGCATTTCTAGCCCACATGAGATTTCTCATTTGGGCAATTTACTTTCAAAGCAAAATCCCGTTGAGCTCAAAAGGGAAGGCTTGAAGAAGGCTTCTTTTTACAGGACCATAAGTATGATATGGGCTCTTGGCTGAAGTCACTGTGTACCCATTTATCATCCATAGTCGTATTCCATTCCGCTAGTACAGAAATTGACCTTTGCTGGGCTGGGGCACCCCTACGGCTTTCGGGTAATTGTCCTCCATTTCAGTGGTCCTTCCTTGCACCTAACTCTGCTGCAAGCTTGTCGTCCAACTTGCAACTTTGAATACGAATTAATTGATCATATTTCTCACTCAACAGAGATAATTCATCAGATTTCGCATAAACACAAACATTAATCTGACCAGAATATCTGTAGTTTCACTGAAACGGATAAAGAATTAGAGATCTGAAAAACTGATTAGGAATAATGAAGCTTCATGTAAAGTGAGGTTGACTCAAGGCTGCCATATGTTGCGGCTGTTTCGCAGGGTATCTCCTTTGGTTCTGTTAGGGGAGGTTTGATTGATGATTGTTGTGAGCTCCTCTCACAATTCCAGTAAGCTTCTGTGGCCCCATGTGCCTAAGCTTTGTAATCGCGGTCCCAACAGGCTTGCCTTGTTTGCGTTTCATTTGTCTCAAGATTGTTTTTGGTTTGGTGAGGCCCTGAGCTTGTTCAGGATCTACTCATTCAAGATTGTAGCCACACCTAATTTTCTATGCAATTGATCGACTTTTCTCCAAAAAAGGCTGCCATATGAGGACATGAAGTACTGGTAGGGGACGCATAGGGACGCATCATTGTGTGTAGCTTGATCGAGGAAAAAGCCTAAATATCCTTTTTATCCTCTTATCCTTTTCCAACTCATAGATTCCCCTCTTTCTTTTTTCCTTTCCTTTCCCAACCAAGTCAAGACCTGGCTAGTTATTTTAACGCCTTCACAGAAAGAGGGAAAAAGCTTAGCTATGAGCATGCATGAAGGACCTGAGGAAGTTGTGTGTTGTTCTAAATGTTATTAGAAACGCAGAACATAAAGAGAAAGTTGAGTTTTTTTCTTAATCAAAGAGAAACTTCATGAGATAAACTGTAACGAAAATCAAAGAACATAGTGTTTACTGACTTGGAAATTCTTTTGATCTTCAAAGGCAATTAAAAGTTACCATAATCTCATTGGGGCTAACGCGGATATTATTGTCCCCCCACATTTATAATTGTCACTGTTAGCACGTACATTAATCATTAAGAAGAAAAAAAGAAGTTAATTTTTGGTGGTTAGTGACTTAAACCCTTCAACATTAACACTTCGAAAAGAGATTCCCACTAACTAATATTTTATCAACACAAAAGTGGGAAAATCAGTACTACAACATCTATTCTTTGGTGGGATATTAAAAAGGGTTTAATTTGCTTAGTTGGGCAGTTGCCAAAAACACACCAAAATTGTTTGCCTGTAAATTATAAGAGAAACCCTCCAACAATATAGCAGTTTTGGCCATAAGTCCCCACGCCACCAGACACCTTTTTCACAATTTTTGGAAAAATAAAATTTAAAAAAAATCCTAAAAGGGCCACGTGTACGTCACCACTGTCCTTCATACTCGATAAATCTTTTTTTTTTTTTGGGGTCTGAATATATTCAATAAATCTTGTGAACTACAGAGTCTGCTATTATTTCCAAGTCGGTGGTAACACAAGGCAGAAAGCAGAGCAAAGACTTTTTTTTTTGCACGCATGTGCCCTCCCTCATCCCCCCTGACTGAAAGATCCGAATATTACCTTCAATCTCAATACCAACATTGGACGGCTGCATTTAATCCGCACCTTACTTGCCCTTTAAAATAAAAAGCAACCTAAAAGCTAAAGGTTACAACTCAACTCAAACATAGCTTCAGCTACAACAAAACCTGTTTTCACTCCCACACCCGAAGTCCTAGGTTCAATTTTCCCGTTCACCAATATCGCTGGTATATAAAACTTGGAAGAAAAAAAACATATACTTAACTTAGACTGGTTTTCTGTTAACTTATTATTGCCTACAAACCTCATGGCATTCAAAATTAAATATTGACTTACACACAGCTACACATGCATTTGCACTTTGGTGCATAAACAATTGAATCAGACCATACTGGCCTGTCCAGAAGCTGCAGGGCCTAGCCTTCGACCTACCCCACTGCCATAGCAATAAGAAAATAAAATATGATTGTATCTCAATACAAGTGGACCGAGTGTGATTAGGTTAAAAATAAAGAATAGCAATGGATAATAAAAAGCACGTAGCCTTTTAAAGAAAGACAGAGCTCTAAATTCTACTGCACTCTAGTAAATGTCGCATGCCTCTGTGTGTGTGTAGAAGAATAAGCAGAGTAAATTTACTGTACACAACCAAAATTTTGCACATTTTAAGTAACAAAACAAAAGCTCCAGAGGTAAATATCAGATTCACACTGCAAATATATACACACGCACAGAGACAAGTCCAGTTAACTCAATCACATTGCAAAAGATCTAAATTTGCATAGATTACAAAATGCCCCATGCCCCACCATGAAGTTTATGTGATATATACATGTACCTCAGTGGGGACAGAAATGTCTATGACCTTCATTGATGACGAACAGCTCAGCTCTGTAATCTGCATCGGGTTTGGTCTAGTTCTTCTCTTCAGATCTGTAAATTGTTAATAGAAATTGGTAATTAATACAATATTAAACTAATGAACAAGTGAAGGAGATTTAAGACATTAATGTTCTCATTGCAATTTGTATAATCAATTCATTAATTATTCGACTCTGTAAATTTCCAGGTGAGACTTTCAGGCGCCAAGAATACTAAAAACAACACCTCTTCCAAAGGAAAGATTCCCAGATGGTGAAGGTCCTGAATTGTCCCTACTTCATGCAAGGAAGAAAATGACCGACACCTCTTCCAATAGATGTGGGTTACATTAGCAATTTTAAATGTGGGTAGGGCCAAAGAGTTGGACAAAATTGTACTAATGGGTTGAAAGTGACCCTATGATTGTGGGGATACGCAGAGCAAATATTTTATGACTAAAGCATCCCTTGTATTTTTCCATTTTTGCATTCTATGCCACTGACAATAAATTCTCTCTAGAAATTGTTTCATATTCTGACCAAAACGGATAACTAAGAGCAAACTGGAATTTAACCAAACAAAATTCCTGCTACTAGATTATAATTTATGATATAACTATTATAAATTTTAACAAGTTGATCTACTAACAAAAGCTACAAAAGCCCAGAAGCTGGAAATATGATATGAGTATGAAAAGAAGACTACTAACTTCAGAAATTCTTCACTTCAATTCAATCTCCACATCTTCATTGGCAGCTCTAATTCCTCAAAATGGCAAGCTCTTAGAAGTTGAACTTGAGGTGAGTGACTTGAAATGGTCCGATGGGACGAAATCTTGCGGCAAATTGGCCCTCTTCACGATCCTCCTCATGTTGTTTTGCAAACTCTGTTGCACTAATTGCTTCACGGCTTTCTTCTCCTCACTCATCATGTCCTCCTCCTCTTCCAAACACTCCTTGGAACCCATGTTCGGGTTTGTAGAAGACGACGAAGAGCCACAAATGGGAGCAGAAACCGCTGCGCCCATACTCCCACCAAAGCTTTGTGAAACCTGCTTTCCTTTATCCACTCTCAAACACTCCAAGATTCTTGAGGCTCTCTTCTGTGCCAATGTGCTACCCAAAAGCGTTAATTCAAGCAATGCCGATACCATTCCCGCCTCGATCATGGCTTGCCTATCCCCAAATGCCTTGTGTGCCATCACCATCAAAATGTAGGATGCCTTCTCTTGACACCCCGGCGAATCATTCCAATTCAATGCATCAACCAATATTGGGAATGCATCCCGGACACTGCTAATTGCTTTTCGACCTTCGGGGACAGATACCATGTTGCTTAGAATTGCAAGGATTCTTTCACTCACTTCCATGTCTCCAAGCGAATTCAGGAAAAATGGGATCAAATCAGTTTCCAATATGAACGAAATATTGGATGGGAAGATTGAAAGGTTGTAGAGTGCTCTCAAGGCATCTTGCTTAGCTTGAGGGCTACTTGTGTTGTCCAAATTCTTGAGGGTTTTAACCAAGAAGAGTATGGCACCTGAAGCTCCAATGATTGGTTTATTCGAATCCAATGCGCTTAAGCCAAGGAAATTTGCAATTATAGCTTCTGAGACTGATGGGTCTGGAGGATTTGGGGATTCAATGAGTTTAAGCATTTTGTGAACAGCCCCTGCTTGGAGAATAGCAGCCTTGTTTCTGCAAAAGGGGTGGTCCAAAAAGCATTGATAAATTTTTTTAATTCAGAAAAAGATGGAAAGAAACAAATGCAACAAGGGGTCAATAAAAGTGATTCAAATGCAATTAAAATGGGAATAAAGCAAATTAACAGAATGCGAAATAATAAAAAAAAACAAAATAAACTGGAGAATGCAATTAACACTATGAGATGTCCATGAGAGAGTTCATCATTTCACAAACATGCAACACTGTCAGCCTGAAGATAAGAACAGTTGGAATAAATATGAATAATTTATTTTCTAAGAAAAAAACAGTGGAAAAACTACTCGGCCTTGAAAATGACGGAAGAATAAAACATCATGGCATGAAAATGACAGAAAACAAAAACGCGAATTAAAACCAAAACCAATTGCCCAATTAATCAAAGCTAAGAAGCTGATAAAACAAAAATGCATGCAAGAAGAACAATCACAGAGAGAAATTAAAACGAGAAAATGACATAACAACAAAATTAGATCAGAGAAGGCTCAAAATCCGAAGAACGTGTTAACTCACACATCGTTGCCGATCCCGAGATTGAGCAGAGCGTAGAGCGATGCGATCTGAGCAACGACGTCGTCGGAGTCGAGCAAGGCGACGAGCGGAGGAATGACTCCGAGCATGGCCAGCGTCGCTCTGGCTTCCACATCTTCCTTGGCGAGCAATCTCACTCTGCTCGCCGCCTCTTTCCTCTTCGCCGAGTCGTCTTCGACCTGCAATTCCTTCGCCACGCGCTTCAGCTCATCCAAAGCCTCCACCTTGTTCTTGGTCACGGCGTCGTTCTCCGACTCCGAAAACTCCGCGAGGCTCAGAAGATCCGAAAGCTTCTCAGACTTCGGTTTTACCTTTTCCAGCTCTTTTTCTTTGGAGGGCGACTGCGACGTCGTTTTCGTCGCCGTTGATCTCGTGGCAGTGGCCTGGGGAATGGGAGGACTGGACGGAGCGACGTCGTTTTTGTCGTTGTGGTGGCGATAGCGGGAGCTGCCGCCGCAACTGACGGCGTAGAAGATTTTCCGGCGGAATGAAGCACCGGAGAAGGATGACCAGAGACGGAAGTGACCGCCTCCTCCGGCGGACGTGGTGGTGGTAGCGCGGTCTAGCACGACGGATCCGATGTCGTTTCGGTGACACTTGGCCATAACGTTTCTCTGCTTGCTTTGCAGTGAACTACATTGCACGGAGAAACGAGCCTAAATGCGAGAAAGAGAGAGAGAGAGATAGTGTAGAGAGAGTACTTGTTAATTGTAAATCTGGTTTTCTTTGTTGTTTATTTATAATGAGCTCTCAGTCCCGGAGACTCTGCTTCTTACTGAACACTGGCACCAGAGACACAGGGAGTGATATTTAAGGCCCAGTTTGTATCTTTCTAAATTTATCGAATTATAAATTTTTTCACTAAATATAATGTCATTTTCAAATTACACAATAATAGTTTTCTACCACTATTTAAATACACCAACAGTTTTCTACATCTTAAAAACCAAGAAGGCAATTTGTTAACTTAAAAATTGCATTACAAGATTATCCATGACTAACCTTTTATGCCACGCGTTGAAGTTTAGTTACGGACTTTGAATACAAAATCTACTCAAATTATAGATAATCTATCTTTTACGCCAAATAATGCTTGAAACTTTAAATGCATAATCTAGTTCAAATTATAAATAATGGACTTTTAATGTCGCACTTCAAAATTTTACTTGGTACATTGAATCTAAAATCTACTCCGACTTATGAATAGCATACATTTTACGCCACATATCAAAACCTCATCCCTCGCTTTGAATCTTGAATTTATCCCAAATTATGAATGAATGACTTTTTACCCGGCTTTGAATCTCCAATATACTCTAGCAGAGATGATCTCGTTATATTACAAATTTGTGAATTATGGAAAAGTCTTTGATCTGCTGGGGTGCAACACAAACAGTACCTTTCCTAAATTTTCAAGACAATAGAACGTGCAAATTTACAACATTTTCCTTTTGGCTATTTGATATGAAAATAAATAAATAATTTATAGAAAGAAAAAGGCTTGTTGAGAAATGAAAAAGCCATTTCTAAAATTTGTGTTGGAGAGGGACTAGGGAGATAGAAAACTGAGAAAGGGACTTCCAGAGCAAGCCATTAGTTTTCGCATAGGGAAATGCGTAATTTTGCACCATTACTACAGTGTAGAATACTGACACCGTCGCTACCGTCCATTGAATTATAGATGGAAGAAGCTTCGTATGGGGCTTGCCGTGTCGTTTTGTTTGGGGCCTAGATGTGGGGTGTACGATAAGGAAGGTAGAGATGAGTGTATGGTATAACTGCAAAGTAGTAGCTGACGTGAAAGTGTGTGCAAAGAAAGCTTCTCTGGTTCTCTGTCTGACTCGTATGTTGCCCCCAAGTCCAAGTCCAAGCAATAAAAATCTGACTTTCGGGGTTGGAGTTGGACTATTCTAATTTGGGCTTAGGGTGAGACTGTTTCAGGTAACCAAATCTTTTGTAATTTGGATTTCATTTCCAAAATTTATAGTTTCTTACTTTATAATCTTATTGGTTTATATTGATTTTCAAATGCATGCATGCAACTACTAATATATAAGTTAAAGAGTCTCAAATAAGTTTATTTGTGTACTCAATTAGTATTGTATTTTGATCATCCGAATTATTATTATTTTTTGGAAATTTTAAGCATAAATAAAGACATCTAGTTGTGATTAAATGAAGAGACGAATGCTAAAATAAGTATCACTTCATTAAATGGTTAACTGTTATCCAACTTATGCGTATGTGTTTTTTTTACAAAGATTATCTACGAATAAAGAGTTGAAAAGCAGACAATTGATTCATTAAAATACAAAATTGTCCCTCAAAGAAGCTAATATAGTTGACTTCAAGTTAATAAAAAGTTGACAGATTCACACTGATCAAGTTTACACTTGAAATATAATGATTAGATAGAGAGGATGCATGTTTGGTAGGTTCATGATTCATTTGGATTGTCAAAGGAGGCTATCCTAATCAAGCATGATTAATTATTGGTTGTTAGGGTTGCATGCATATTGTTCAGTGATGATAATTGTCAAATTTGATTAATCTCGTGATTAATAATGATAATTTTACGATAAGATGAGATTGAGGATGAGCAGTGTGGGTTATGAACTGATTGAGAGCAATTGGAAAAGAAGAAGACAACAAAAACAAATGCCAATTAGACATTAAAACGACAAATTATGATATGACTTTTGCATCCTACTCAGAGTCGTTCAATTATGAGTTTAGCACTTTAATATGAAGAAAATTAGCATCCATAATTAATGAACATAGTTAAGCTTTTGCTTTGTGAATTATTATGAGTTTGTTTATGGGTACCACCTACGAAGTGTCAAGTCATACAAATTTTGGATTTTTAGTCACACAACATTCTCTAATTGGTAAAGACGAGGACAATGATATCACTATTTTGGGCGTATGCACGTCCAGCAGTGTAGCTATAATATTTATATTGATATTTTTCATGCATGGGTCCAGTCCAGTGATATAATTTTGATGCGATTTTGACAAATTTTCCTCCATCTGTTTGTTTCCCTACAATCCTTATCCCATACTAGGATTCCAATCGAAGTATTGCTCTTTATTCTTCTGTCACAAAACTTGATTTGGACGCAAATTTTCAGTTGAATGGGATGGTATATGCTAAGGGCAATCACCCATGTCGGAAATTTTTAATTTTTAATTTTTTCCTTCAACTGCTCTTAACCACTTGAACTGAGACACATGCCCCGAGTAAAAAAAACTTATTTGTTGATCTTTTGTTTGGTTAGAAATTAGAGTAGAGATTTAAACAACTCACCACAATACGTAACTCAGGCAGGCAGGCAGGCAGGCACTTCTTGTCTTAACATCTGAAAGCTAAAACAAAACAACACCAACCTTTTTGTTAAGCTTTATTTACAATTCGAAGCACCGGAATCAGTTGAGATCAGTCATTCGCAACCATGGCATCGACAGCAGACGTGTTCTCCAGTTTCTTGATGAGCAACCTGTTATGGGGAGGAAGGTCTTTGGCAGATGGGGACACCTCAGCATCAACAATAAGAGAGTCTTCCTCATTGAAATCCCCTCTCAAGACTCCCATTGCAATTTCATTCTCAACCAACTGTTGTATCACCCGCTTAACTGGTCTTGCACCATAGTTTGGATCAAAGCCCAATGTACCCAGAAGTTCCACAGCTTCCTTTGTGTAGTAAAGATCAATTTTCTTCTGCTTTAGCCTGTCTTTCAACCGGTTCATCTGCAATTGGAATGGGCATTGAAGCATTTAACCACCATCTCTAATACGACTCGGTAAGAAAGAAAAAGAAAAGACAAAAACATTTAGATCATATCTAAAAGAATGAAAGATGGAAGATCGATTACTCACTTGTAGCTCAACAATACTACTGATCTCTTTTGAGTCCAAAGGCTGGAAGACAATATACTCATCAATTCGATTCATAAATTCAGGGCGGAAAGTTTGTCTCGCCAACTCAACAACTTGTCTTTTCATCACTTCATAAACTGCATCCTTGCTATCATGTGTATTACGAAGAGTTTCAAGTATGTAGTGGGAGCCTAGGTTTGAGGTCATTATCACCACACAATTGGTGAAGCTTACAGTTCGCCCTTGAGAGTCAGTGATCCTCCCATCATCCAACAATTGTAATAAAATGTTGAAGACATCATGATGTGCTTTCTCTATTTCATCAAACAGCACTACACAATAAGGTCTTCGACGAACCACTTCTGTTAGCTGCCCACCTTCTTCGTAACCGACATAACCAGGTGGTGCCCCAACCAAGCGTGAAACTGCATGTTTTTCCATGTACTCACTCATATCAATTCTGACAAGAGCATTTTCCGTGTTAAAGAGATAGCCAGCCAAAGCCTTTGCTAGCTCTGTTTTCCCCACACCAGTTGGACCCATGAACATAAAACTTGCTATTGGTCGGTTTGGGTCAGATAGGCCTGCCCTTGAACGTCGAATTGCATCAGCCACTGATTTCACAGCTATATCCTGACCGATCACCCTCTTATGAAGAACCTGTTCTAGCATAACTAGCTTGTCTCTTTCTGATTGTTGAAGGTTTGACAAGGGTATACCAGTCCATTTGCTTACAATTTCAGCAATATCAAGATCGGTGACTTCTTCTCGAAGCAAAGCATTTCCAGACTTCTGATACTCAGCAAGGTTTTTCTCTGCCTCTTCTAACTGGCGTTGTAGGGATGTTAGAGTTCCATATTTGAGCTCCGCAGCACGATTTAGGTCATAGTCGCGTTCAGCAGCTTCCATCTCTTGGTTTACTCTATCAATCTACAAAAATTAGAAACATACGAATCAACAAATAAAGGGAAGAGGAAACTTGCCAACAACAATTGCCCACTGAATGGAGGAATACCTCTTCTTTAACTGATCGTATCCGAGTCATGAGAGCCTTCTCATGATCCCATTGTTGGGTTAATTCTTTTTGTTTCTGCTTAAGCAATGCCAGGTCATTTTCCAGCTTGCTTAACCTTTCTTTCGATGATTTATCAGTGTCATTTCGCACAGACAGCTTCTCCATCTCCAACTTCAACACAGCTCTGTCTACCTCATCCAATTCAATGGGCTTAGAAGTGATCTCCATCTTCAGCTTTGCAGCAGCTTCATCAACTAGATCAATGGCTGAAACAGAGAAGATAAGTTACAAAACTCATAGTTGACAAAAAAGAAAACAGAAGAATTTAATGGTAAGAGTCTTTAAGGGTGTGGGTGTGACTAAGCTTTTCTTTTTTTCATTTTTATAGAATCAGATGTCCTAGTCCAATACTAAACATGAAGACAAATTCACAAGAGGGAACTATAAAGAAAATTCTAGTTCTTCGACCCCTTCTTTTCTTTATTATGTTGGCTCCAAGCCCTCTATTTGTATTGGTTGAAATCCACCCAATGGAAGTTCCAAAAAAATGAGTGCATCTTATTCCTATACTTGCAAGATCTATCAAACACAAATTTTATTTTGAGAAAACAAATCCCACCACCCCTCCTCATCCCCTCCTGCCACCCTAAAAAAAGAGCCTATAAGGTGGAAATTATTATTACCTTTGTCAGGCAAAAAACGTTCTGCAATGTATCTGTCAGAAAAAACAGCTGCAGAAACAAGGGCACTATCTGATATTTTCACACCATGATGCAGCTCATAGCGCTCACGCAAGCCACGAAGAATGGATATTGTGTCTTCGACAGATGGCTGGCCACAAAATACTTGTTGAAATCTACGCTCAAGTGCAGGATCCTTCTCAATGTATTTTCTGTACTCATTTAATGTAGTTGCTCCTATACAGCGAAGCTCACCTCTCCCAAGCATTGGCTTCAACAAGTTCCCAGCATCCATCGCACCACTTGTAGCCCCTACAAGAATCATTAACAAGGACATCAGGAGAAAACACGACAGACCCACAATAAAAAGACTCTAGTTTTGCACAAACCTGCTCCTACAACAGTATGAATCTCATCAATGAATAATATAATCTGTCCATTTGAAGCAGTAACTTCCTTCAACACAGCTTTCAACCTTTCCTCAAAATCCCCACGAAACTTGGCACCAGCAACCAATGAACCCATATCTAAGGAAATCAACTGTAAAATAGTAGACAAAATGCAAAACTATGTATAAATTTGAAGATCAAGGAAAAAATATTTTGAAACCAAGGTTTTGTTTCTACATAAAACTATTATTGTCTTATAATTTTTAGAATTGATAATTAAAACTAAAACGAATGATTACCTTTCTATTCAATAGCGGTTCTGGAACATCCCCACGCACAATTCGTTGAGCTAATCTGCAGATCATACAAAAGTTATAGTAAAACAATACAACAGAAGAATGCATAGGATGCATAATGAATAATCTGGCAATTTATGCCACCAGGCAAATTGTTCAACATCAATCTTTATGTGACAATAGCAATGCTTGAGAATACCAGAGCATCTGGGTGGTTGACTGAACAAACTTACTTCCTAAAGTGTTATGGTAGTGCCCAGAAGGCATGTAAAGGATGCATCAAGTCAACGAATTTACTCATATAAATTAAATAAGCTAAGGCACATATCTTAGAACTTTTTGAAACAGTCATAACAAAGTACAGCAAAGCAATGCACTTGAATGAACATACCCTTCAGCAATTGCAGTTTTTCCCACACCAGGCTCACCAATAATAACAGGATTGTTTTTCGTTCTCCTGGACAATATCTGGATACACCGTCGTATTTCATCATCTCGGCCTATAACAGGATCAAGTTTGCCACGCCTAGCGAGTTCAGTTAAGTCATTCCCGTATTTATCCAAGGCCTCATATTTTCCTTCAGGATCTATACACAATATGGATTATATTAATTAAAGCATATAAAAATAGCAAATACACAGAATTCTAAAATATCAACTTAAGGTGGAGCACATCATACTTTGATCAGTGACTCTCTGACTTCCACGAACATCCTTAACAGCCTCCTTCAAATCCTTATCACTAAGCTGGAGATTTCTAAACAATTGCTGCCCAA
The DNA here is from genome assembly GCF_965620075.1 of Prunus avium. NCBI lineage: Eukaryota > Viridiplantae > Streptophyta > Magnoliopsida > Rosales > Rosaceae > Prunus > Prunus avium. Next base: position 48,484,983 of record NC_142284.1, on the reverse strand, counting down.
ACCGAGTATCTGACTGGAACGCCAACACAAGGTGCTCCACCGACACGAAATCATCTCCCATGTCTTTCTTCTGCCGCCGGGCATTGTCCAACACACCACTCAGATGCGAGCCCATAATAGGCCCAGAGGTGGCACCCGTCACCTGCCACAACACAATGTTCAAATTGTTCACTACCTCCTACAAACAAAGCCATCACATATTTGATATGATGCAAAATGAGATATGGGATTTTATAAAAGCACCTTGGGTTGCTGAGCAATGAAGTTATCAGTAGCTTGAAGAACCGTAGTGTTGTCTAAGCCAGCCTTGGTGAAAATTCTCCTGGCCAAACCATCCTTTTGCTCCAAAAGCGCTTTCATTAAGTGCTCGGTTTCCACAACCTGTTGCTTGCTAACTCGAGCGGCATCAACAGCACCCACAATGCCCTCCCAAGCCATCTCAGTGTACTCATTCGGATTAGCCTGATATTTCAATCAACAACAAAAATTAGCCTCCAATTCTTTTCATATAATTCAATACTTGATGAAATTAAATGAGAAAACTTTCAGAGCTTGTGACCTGAGATGAGGTTGTGGCTGAGTAGAATTTGGGAGTGGAAGAGTGAAAGCTGCGAGTGAAGGCGGTTGCCAAATACTTGGCTGAAACGACATTACAGCTCTCTGAAACGACGTTGGGGCGAGAGAAGGGAGCGACGGAGCTACCGAAGGCGCGAGCGGAAGCTGCCACTGCGATTGCACGAGACTGAGAGAGAGAGTTTCTTGAGGCTTTAGAGGCGTTCAGGGACGCCAAAGCCAAAGTCGACTGGGTGAGTCTTGTGGCTCTGCGGCTCGCCATTTGACCATGAAATGAACCCAATAATCACAAAAGCAAGCTCAATGGTTTAGGGTTTTGCTAGAAAATAGTTTTTTTTTTTCTTTCTGGACAAAGCTATAAAATAGTTCCTCTTCAGAGAGCGAGAGAAGAAGACTGAAGAAAACTTGGGGAAGAGGCAATAGAAGGTTGTAGAAGAAGCATCTGGAGGTGTCCAGTGTCGTCTAGTTGCCGCATTTGTTTGTCCAAAAACAAATTGATCCAAACCCAATATAAGTCCATTCAACAGACCCAATTATTTAAGTTGTGGCCAATTCGATAAATTGGATCGAGTTCGAGTATATCGGATTGAGTGAATTCTCCATTAAAAAGAGTTGTGCTTGAGTGAATCGCTATGCCCGATTGGCGGCTGGCGGCCGTTGATACATGAGAGGTCTACATTGCATCGTTGATACATGAGAGGTCTCTACATTGCATCAACAGTTGAAGGTCATTTGTGAGAGTGCCGGAACTTGGCATTTCCAAAACTGTAGTATCTATGCATATATATAAAGGCACAAGGCCTTAAAAGTGAAACATTCAATAACGCCAAAAATGCCTTGGTGAAGTAAAGTCCTAAAACATTATAAAGGATGGAGTCAATCTGACCCACAGTACTTAGAAAAGTAGTCAATCTGGAGTCAAATTGAAAGGTCTACGTACTAAATAGGTTTGGAACCCCAGTGTTCATTATGAATGATGAAGTACACTGTCTTTCAAATTCATTGTGGCTACCAACATTTTATGCAAAAATCACAATACTTCAAAGAGTTCATTCTGTATGAGAACTGAATCAGATTGGGGTCTCCGCAAAGCGGAAATTCACTTGCTCTTCTTGGGTTCTCTTGCATAATCGTTTATCAGTCCATCTACTTCCTTCCAGAACAGGCCTTCCACCAATACTCCATCCTTGGTAAACCTGGAACAGTAGACGGAGAAGGAGAAAGTAGATCAAAATATGTTAGTGCAATTTGAAGCTCCAAGATGCAATACAAACACAATTGTGAGTTGTGTTGTGAGCACTTACCACTGAGTAACACTCTTCGTGAATTCCACCGGTTTGTTTGCAGATATCGATTTTGGATCCGCACTTGCTACCGTAAGTGTGTACAAGTCAGAAAATCTTGGTAATTTGGAAGACACCACCAACCCAGTGCTGAAGGCTCCCTGTACATATGAATTACTAATGAGGAAATGGACAACGAAACAAATTTTCTAATGAAACCAAATTCCAACTTCTCTATGCTCTTCCAAATCTTAGATATGACTGACATATTTGGCAGAATTACCAGCAACTAACAGTGCCTAGTTACTAGTGAAGAAAACAAATGACACCTAGTTTCAAATATCAGATGTACAAATGCAAAAAAAAGAAAGCACTCTCATATAAGTTCCAGTATAGGTTCATATTCTGCACTGCAGGCAAATCAACCATGTGAGATCAAAATCTCGTCAGTTTTGATCATTTAGAGCAAAACCTGAACAAGACTTGCGAGTTCGATTATGTCATTCACACAACCAGCCATGTTAACAAATCTAAGCCAAGCCAACACAGGCCAACCAAGGAAATATTTGAAAGTTCAAGCACCAAAGATACAAGACAACATTCTTAATGACCACAACTTGTCTTCCTCGACAGCAACAGGGTAGTATTAAAATCTTAAACAAAATGTCAGTCAAACCATCTGAATTGCTCCCAAACATATATTTCACTGAGCCATTGACCAAAACAGAAAATAAGCTTACCACAGGAGGATGAGTGAACAAGATTGCATTTTTCTCCTTAGTGTATGAAACCACCTGTAATATCCCATTTACGATGATATACTTGCCAGAGTCAAGGATGAAACAGACTTGAGAGTATTATCATTTGAACAAGGAACTCTTCAATTACTTCACAAAGTCCTTGCCAAAAATGCATTTATGAATTCTCCAAAAACCCTCTTTTAAAACCAAGCATTTCAGATAACATTTGTTTGCTGATATAACACAAGTATGGTCTGAAATTTCTGGGGAAAAAATACTTTTAAAAACACTTAAACCAACTTCACGCACTTATCCAATATGAAAATTAGAACTGGAAATCATGATAAAATAATGTTGAAAGCAAATAGCAGAACCCATTTAGCAACTGATTTTGGCTTTTCCAACGTATGAAAATGCATAAAAATCATCCCAAAAAAAAGATATTAGATGAAAACTGTATGATTTATTTATTTATTTAAACTACATGTTACCCATGTAAAAAGGATATGATGCAATGCATCCAATCAGGAAGTCTCGGTTCTCTGGAAATTTCTTGTTGTAGAACTGAGCAAATAGAGCAATGATTATGACAATGGCTCCAATCAACAACTTCAAGTTACTTAACCTCGTATTCTCCACATATCCACGGCTCTTAACAATCTACAAATCCATTACAATCGCTGATCACTCCAAACAGCCTCATAATCCACAAATTAGACGATGAAGCAAACACAAATTGATAATCGTACAATATTCAATAGAGATTTATCGAATTCCTTTTTGAATTGAAGCAAATGACGGATTTCCAATGTTATCAGCTAAAGAATTTAATAACATGTTAAGATGAGAATGAGATAGATAGAAATTTAGGTTAGGGAAAGAGCGACCTCGGAGACTGACTCGTCGAGAAGGTGCTTGATGGAGCTGTGATCTGACAGATTGGCCTTTTTAGGGTTTTTGCTCTTACTCTCGGCCTTCGTCTCCGACATTTCGCAAATTTTGGATTTTGGACCCCTTTGTTTCGATTTTTAGGTTTATTCTGAAAGTCATGCGGGATATCACTGGCTTTTTGGCTTTTGGCGCTTCGGCTGTTACTGTGACTTGAGTCTTGACATCATTGTTCCTATCAAAGTCTGCCACGTAGATAAAGAGAGATACACGTGGGATTTGTTTTCCATGTCACTCGCTTCACTTGTTTAAGTGAGAATTCTCTCTCTTCTTTTTTGGCTGCTGGGGAGAGAGGAGGGGTTGAATTTTGCTATCGTCAATTGTCCGTGCGTGGAGATTTTATGGCCATTAATGCATTATAATTCTTATGTATTATAATCAAGAACCATTCATGTTCGTGTAGATAAATTGACTGTAGCATACCCAATGGCGGATCTAGACTTTTGTTTATCTGAGGGCGTAAAAAACAATTTCATAGCTGTCTCCTACAAAGTCTAGGTTTTCATAGCAATACAATATATATTATAACACATAATCTATTTCAATAATTTTTTAATATATGATTTTGGGCCAAAATCTAAGGCTTTATATATTGGACCACATGTTTATTAAGTCTTGGGCCTTGATATTTTCAATATTTGTGATGTTTTGGGCTAAAACCTTGAAAGCTTTACTTATTTAGGGTGTTGAGTGGGGATTTTGCATGTGTGGGAGTCTTTTTCTTCCAGCAGCCAGACGAATGGGTTTGGGCTACTGTAAAGAATGAACATATGAGATTGCCCCTGTTTATGAGTTCGAAGATCAAGCCCCAAGAATGTTTCGAAATGGTAGTGAAGTCTTAGGAAACTCCTTGGTTACCTTCACCAACGAAAATAACAACTTACAGATAAATTTTATAGCTTGGCATGAGAGGCTTGTGGCATGGAAGCAAAGTAGTCATGAGTTTAGCATGAGAGAGAAAGAGCTGCGATTTCCTATGAGAAACAGAGTTTTTAAGGCAAGGGAATGAAGGATTCGATGAGGGTTTGGTTGAAAAGAGGGAAAAGGAGATAAGGAGAGGGCGATGGGTGGCTTACGTGATTTTCTCGCAGCTCGACAAAGGTTCTGTCAAGAACTGGAACAATTCTGCCAGGAGAGAAAAATTGGGGGAGAATGATGAACATGGCACGAAATTGCTGGGCTTTGGTGAGAGAGGAAGCTTGCTCTCTGGTTGTGGGTTGGTTTTGATGGGTAGAAGATGACCCCTTTTATAGTCGCTGGAAGCCCTCTTTCTCCAAGAAACCCTAATGGTTTCTATCCAATTTTGGCCAAGCTTTTTCCTTCCTTTCTCCTCCTATCTTATTCTGACAAAATCTTCTCTGCCCAATCCCACAAAATCAGGGATTTTTTTGTAACAACCCAAAACTTAATTAATATTTAATTAATATTTTAATAGAGGAAAAGACAATTGTACCCTAAAAATATTTTATTAGGTTTTAAGATGACGTTTTGACCGGGTTGGAATTTGGAGATTTTGTTTGTACCATTGCGTAAAGCGCGTCGAAACGAGTCCGTAGACATGCAATGGACTCAAATCCGAGTCGTATTGAAGAAAATATGTCAAAATAAGAAAAGGGCCAAAATCGTAATTTGAGAAAATCAGATTTTTAAAATCTGTTTTCTCCTTTCTCTCTCCTCACTTTCCCTCTCCCTCACGCCACCTCTCTCCCTCTGCAGCTTCAGCCGATCACCACCAATCTCCCAGCCACCAGACCAGACCAGAACGGAGCGCCACCGCCTCCGCATCTCACCCCAGACCCTCCCCGCCGTCCAGCCGCCACGAGCTCGTCGACTTCGTTCGTCGTCTTCCGGCCACCAAATCGGACAAATTAGGTATGATTTTTCGACTGATTTTCATGCTCTAGCTGATGGCTGGGTAGGTTTCGAGAGATTTTGAGGTTTGAAGGGTTGATTTACGAGTTGAGTTTCTGCCGAGTTTAGAACGCCGATATCAGCCACTTCCGGCCACTTTTTGGCCATAATCCAAGAACAAAAGTGGTTTCAAATAGGGTGTATTACCTAGGATAGGAGTTTGGGCCGACGATTTGGAGAAAATCCGGCCATCGAAAATTGTTAGGCACACCCACGCGTGAGCGGCTCGTGGGCGGCGCGTGGGCCAGGTAACTGGGGCCACTATTGGTCCTAGAATGATCCTCGTGTCCTCACGAGCGCGTAGGAATTCTCGGATCTCAATTCGGATAACGTTTGAACCCCGAACGGATCTCGCATAGTGTGCGATTTCCGGGTTCAATACGTTCAGACCGATGGATCGTAGTCAAACTAGAGTATGTTGATCTAGGTAATTTCAGGATCTTGTAGGATTCGACAGATCGTCAATCGGAGTACCGGATTCTCCGAAAAGGCCAACCCTAGGGTTAATGTTATGGAAAATCATTCGTCCGTGCGATCGTGAGCAATCCGACCGTCCGATCGAGACCAAACTCTCAGGACATGTGTCCTAGGCGTATTGGAACCTCTAGGAATGTTCGGATCGGAATTCTAAGGTCGTGGACCCCATGGTGTCCCGAGTTGACTTTTGGGACTTTATCGCTTTTGAGTCCCTAGTTACTTCTAAGCCATTCCAAATGAGAGGAAAGCTATTGTGGGTTTAGGAATGACCTCTAAAGTGAGGCATGCACTTTTAGGAGCCGGGGGTCATGGTTGTAATTTAATATTATTTTATTGAGCATATTTATTAATAAGAAATTATGATGATTATTCAGGCACCCGGGCACCAGGTGACCCGCAGGAGGGACCTTCGAAGGGTCCAGCTAGCTCAGATCACCAGTGAGTGGACTTTGTGTTTTATAATGATTTTATGCAAATTAATCTATTATTTGACCTTGAATAAGTTTATTTAAAGAATCGATATTCCTATGAATTTATTTATTACTTTTAAGTATTTCCATTTATATGCTGCTGAGGGGGATATCCTTAAGGGATATAGGAAAAAGGAAAACCAATTAACTATCAGGTTAAATGGCAGCATAGTTCTAAGTAAACATGAATTTGCTTGTTCACTAATCTTTTCAGAATTTTACATATTTTTTAGAAACCACCATAGGTACCCAAGATTAAATATGTTGCCTTCGGATTTTTAAGGTTGCCTTCGGTTTTAAAGATGTCTACGGACATCCAGTTGCCTTCAGATATGTCAACATGCTTGACTTACACTCTGCGAGTCCTAAAAGGTACCAGGGACCATGAGAGTGAGGTACGCGGGTCAGGTCGACTAAATGTCCCCTGAATCCCGTGAGGATTGCGGCTCGGGTTACTTTGTGTTTCCCGATGTCTGCTAGGATGTGTCACTCTGGTGGCACGAGGACGTGTCACTTCGGTGGCACGAGGATGGAATTGACACTAGTGGAATTGACGGATTAAAAGGAATTGACGGAATAATAAATGGGTACACCTAGGTGGTAGATTAAAGTGTTTTCAATGTTTTCAAAGACTTAATGTGTGATTAAGTATAGGATTGATACATATATAAATATGATTATGTTGATTTTAGTACGATTATAAATAAGGAAATGCTATAGTTTCTTAACTTTTTTTACAGAGGGGTTAGTATGTTCATATGCTATTTTCTAACTTTGTTTTTGGTCCACTCACCCGTTTAATGTTTTGCGCCCTCAGGCAGTAGACGTGCTTCAGTTCGCCACCACCGGGCCGTGCCCACCTTCGGCCACCTCTTTGTACCAACGTAGGGTTTTGTATAATTAAACTATTTGTAATCTTCTGTTTAGAGCTCTGATATTGCCCTTGAAGTATATTAAACTGTTAGAATGTAAATATTTGCATGCTGGCAGTTGATGTTTTTATTCTTGTGCTTATCTGACAGGTGGGATTTTTTTTTGGATTGGTCTTTTTACAGAGGAGACTCTGCTAAATTTTCGGTAGAAGTCAAAGCCCTAGTTTATTTGAATTTCGACTAAAAGGGCAATCAGGTCAATTGTGTCTAGCACTTGCCAGGTGTTGGACACGCACAGGGTTCGGCTCGGATTCCAAAGTGGAATTTGGGTCGGGTCCTGTCATTTTTGGGAGCTCAATGCTCTTCTCCCGGCTGCCACAGTGGAGAACTTTTTATTTCCAACCATTTCCTTTCCTCCTTTTCTTCCTTCTTTCATGGCCAGATCTAATAAGGGAAAGAAATGGGTATGCATGCTGGTTCAAAGGATGTCTCCCCTCCTAGCAGTTTGCACACCAATATCCCTTAGTCCTTTAGATGTTTTTGCTTGAAACTTGTTCTTTGCCCATGTACTGGAGCCTCCCAGCAGCTCACATACAAGGGCAGCTTTGGCTTTTGTCGTGGCTTTTATCTCCAGCCATGTGCTGGAGATTGCAGATATTTATCTTGGCTGTGTGAGCTTTTTTAAGGTGATGCTCTGGCCAACTAAGGGAATGGGCCAACTTTTCCAAGTGATGGGCTATTTTATTGAGGTAATGAGCTAATTTCTCTAGGATATTGGGCTATTTTCTTTCTCTCATTTATGCTCATCCACATGTTTGGGCCTAAAAATGTGCTTGAGTTCCGAGGCTCCCAAGCAACCCGGAATTTCCATTTCTCGGCCATTAATGAGCCTCATGACAACTTATTACCATCCATACCACAACCCACTCAAGTAAGCCCCGGGCATTTGCATGGCTTGGGCCCACTTAAGCTTGTAGCGTGGCTAGGTGTAATAATAATGATTTTCTCTTGGCATTGCATGTCGCTTGGCGTGCTTGAATTTTGTCGTCTTTGCAAAGGGATATGATGCTTAACTAGATAATTAGCTTGGGCTCGTAGAGCCAATGCATTTTATAGGCTATAGCGCGACAGATTGCATATTTATTTCGTATGGCACATGGTCGTGGCTCGTGCAAGCGTGCATGACGAATTTCGCGTGCTCCGAACCGGGTCTTTTCTTATTATGGTGTCGCACTGGGCCGGGAATTTATTTGGGCCCAACCCTGGATTTTTTGGGCCTCAACAGCATGCAAAATATTAGCTAAGTGTCTTATTTTTATTGGCAAAGTGTTTTGCTAAAGGGTGAAGAAAACACTTAAGTGTGGGCAACTGCCCACAGTAGGCATGTATTGGGTCCGCCATACATATAAATCTAGCAAATAAAACAACACATTGTGAAGTGATATACGGTTCATTTTTTATTGTCACTAGTTGACTAGCAAATAGTGCACAATGAAAGGCCTTGTGCAAAGGTGGATAGATTAAAGGACAAGAGGGGTCGCTTGACCACATGAACTTGTCGGAAACATGGCTATGGAGGTTTGAGCAACCTCTATGGTGAGCAGAACAATGACCCCAAGATGCACGCAAGGTGCTCGATGAAAGGCCACAAAGGCCCAGCTCTAGGTGCTAAATGCTAGGCAATTTTTTTTAAAAACTTCCTAACCAAAACGACGTCGTTTTGGTCCAAGAGGTTTCAAATTTGTTTAATGACATGGCATCAAAACGGCTTCGTTTTGAGACAGGCTTAAATAATAAATAAAAAAACCCAAAACCCCTTTTATCTATCTAAACCAGAGTCATCACCCAAACCCCCAAATCCCAAATTAGTTTCACAGTTTTACTCCTTCATAAATTAAACCAATCCGAACCCCTCATTCTCACACACACCACCACCACTCTACTACTGTCGTCGCCGCCGACTACCCTTGAGTTGCTTGCTTGCCTTGCCTTGCCTCTCATCATTTCAAGTTTCAAGTGAGTGGAAGAATTTATATTTTTAATGAAATTGATATATGTAGTGTTTTTTTTTATGGATTATAAGAATTTATTGATATTGATTGTTATTTGGATTAAAGTATAATCTAATTGATTGAAATTGATACTTTTATTGATATTGTTATTGATATATAGCACACAAACAAGTTGTTCTTTGCTTCAATTGAAGAAACACTTGCTCAAAATTCAGGTTTTATTGTTCCTTCATCCTTGTTTATTAGTTAAATTATTGCTCTAATTTTTAGTTGATCTATTATTATTGTTTCTAGCCTTATTATATGTTGATGTGGTTTTTGAGATTTTTATCTGGAAATTAAAAAGACATAGAAAGAAAAGGAAGAAGAGCTTGCTCAAAGTCTAAGAATAGGATCTTTGAATAAATATTTTTTTTAAACAAACAATGCTTCCCTTGAAAATGAACAAACAGGAAGATACGCTCTTTTTCATTTGGTTTAAATTATGTATTTGTTGTTGGGTTTTATTATATATCTGTTGTATTTGCCTTGAATTCTATGGAAGTCCAACCAAAAAAAGGGCTCAAAGGGAAAATCCAAAAAATTGAATCTATCCTAGGCAGTGAATATTAACAAAACTTATAATTTTAGTGATGAATTTATCTATAAAAGGGTTCTCAAAAAAAAAAATTCTTCAAAAAAATGTGTCTATAAACAGAGGGTTTCTAGGGTAGCTTGGGGTTGATGGTATAATATTAGTGTGTGTGTGTGTTTTTTATTATTATTTAATTTATTATTAATTTTACATTTAAAAAAATAATTGGATAGGAAATTACTCATTTGTTCTAAAAATGCCTCAACAGTTTAGATTTTTTTTTTTTTACACTTTTACACTGTGACCTTATGACCCGAGAATCCTAAATCCACCACTGACCGTGTGAGCACTCAAATGTTACTTATGATTCACAACATTTGATTACTTCGTGTAAACATAACAATTATGAACTTATATTATCTTTTTTTTGGGTAAAGTATATTCTCTCTTTTTTATGGCATGTATATATGTTAATAATTAACACTCCCTAATGAGGAACAAATACATAAGCAAAATAAAGTTATATACATGTTTGTTTTTATGTTAATGTCATTTGGTTACATTATGTTACTAAATGACAATGACATGTTTTTAACTTTTGACCACCTAAAAAAAAAAAACCTAGTTTTCGATCGACCATCAATTAAAACTTGGACAAAGAACATATATTTTTGCAGCCAAATCAATTGATAGTTGTTAAAGATCATTTCGAATTCCCTTATTAATACTTATAATATCCCTTAGTTGTATGATTAAGTTACCATCATTTCGAAATCATTCAACCTTGAATGATAAAGCAAAAATAATACGGAATTTGCCCTTTCATTTATTTATGTGTTGATTTCATATGGTTATTTATGTGTTGCAAAATAATACCTATTCATTACTTCCCCGATTCATTGTAAATAAACGGCCCCTAAACTATGTGAAAAATGCTATTTGGGCAAGTGATGTAGGCTGATGTTAGGATTAAAATAGGTCAAATGTTAAATTATTTACAATATAATGAAAAAGTTTACTACCAAATCATCTATGTTTCCAAATAATTGTAAAACTTATATTATCATAATTCAGTTAATTACAAATAAACAAAAGATTCTTGGAAATTTTATAAGCAATGATCCAAAAAGAGAAAGACAAAAGCAGCGGAATTAAAAGGGTTCAAGAAAAGAAAGTGGTCATTCATACAATAAAAATAAAATGATATGATTAAAAGTGATTAAGAGCTTGTTTGGAAGTGATTCTGGATAGGCCAATAATCACTTCTATGGAGAATTACTTTAAGTGATTTTAAGTGATTTTATAGATAATCATATAGAATGTGCTTCCCCCCATAATCACTTAAAATCATTTAAAGAGATTCTATAGAGAAGCACATAGGAAATGCTTTTTCTCTATAAGTGATTCTGGTTCTCCAAAAATCGCACTCCCAAACAAGCTATAAGAATATCAAAAGGATAAAAGAATGTTTTAAAGATGTGAAATTAAAAAATAGAATTGAATAAAACAATTAATAAAAAAAAACTATGGCTTCAAAGAAAGAAGCTTTGTGAGGACACCACGTTGTTGTACCAAAATAAAATTATTACTAAAATTATTCCGACCAAAAAAAAAAAAAAAAAAAGAAAAAAAAAAAGTGGTAAGACAAAAAGTTACAAGTGGTGGCTTCTACATGATTGAGCTGGACCCCTCAATCCCCAAAATTATATATATATAGCAAAAGATAGAGAATGATGAAACATGCAAAATACCAGAAAATGTCATTGGTTAATTCAAACATTAAGAATTGAAATTAATAATTAAATGAGAATAATATGGTAAATTCACATTTTTTTCATATTAAAAACAAAAACAAAAACAAAATCAGATAATAGTTCATACTTTTATGGAATATAATTACCTATGTTATTTTTTCTTAATTCTTAAAAAAAAAAAAAAAAAAAAATCAATTGGCACATGCGTGGGCCTAGTAAATATATAATGAAAAAAAGACTTGACCCCTGGGCCCATCCAATATGTGAATCAGATGCTAGGACAGGAATAGGATAGAAGAATAGGACAAGCGCAAAACGGTGCGTGTCTCTCTGCTTTCTCACACAGTCCAATTTTGGACACTTTTGGCAAAGCCCAAATAGTTATACTGAATTTAGTTTTGAGTCATTTCGCTATCGAAAATGGGCGGTCCAAAATTTTCGGGCTGATGGCTTCTAGGCGTTGACTGCGGACTGGTGGCCGGTGGCCTATCAAGTACGACTCTTTTGTACAAATGATATGGGGAATTCTAACACTAGACATTGGGTTGGAAAGATTACTGCGGATTCAAATTCGGGTGTAGAATGAAGAGTAAATTCGCCATAATCAATTTGACTAAGCTCATATCTGTTGCTCTTTACCATTTAAACATGCATCAAAGCTAACCTTTTTCAATTTTTTTAAACAATATTTTGCATTAATTAAACATAAACTGCATGAATATTTTGCATTAATTGATGACGTGATTTTATAATTTCATTAAACCCACGTGAGAGATTTGAGATAACTCTTGATTTCTCGGATATTTTTCATAAAATTTTATCAGATTACGGCTTAATCTTATCCCTCATCAGTATTTGACAAAAGGCAATTATTGATCCTGAGCAAAGCACGGGAAGACGAAACGTGGTCGTTTTGTGCATTTGGGGAAAAACGGCGGCGTTTCGTGGCCTTCATCCATTCCTTGGCAACATCACTTTCTCCTTTCGGCTGTGTCCTCACAGTCGTTAAGAACCCACCCTAGTAAAGGTCTCAAACCACGTTCTTCCCCAGACCCATCTCTCTCTATATCTCTGGGTCCGTTGACCTAGAAGTTTTATTCGCGGAAGACCAAATCACTGTTTTCAAGTCCCAGATCTGTTAATCTCAGGCCTGAATTCCACAAATCAAAGGTCAGATCTTTAACTTACTCGGAGTTTCTTCTCCAATCGCTTTGCTTTACAGGGTCCTGCCTTGTACCACAGCTAAGTGCTGTTGTTCGTCGCTGATTTATGGTTTTCTTATCGCTTTCGTTTCAGATCTCAGTGGAATCACAAAGTCGCTGTCGTTTTGGTGCTCAATCCGTAAGATCCAGTTCAGGTTCTGAGGTTCTTGACTGCTTGTTAATCCTTTATTGTAAACCTGTTGGGTTTGTTCTAGATCTGGTTGGAGCGTTAAAACGCCGTCGTTTTGGACTGAACCAAGTTGGGGTTTTCTCTTTTGGGAGTTCAAGACTCTTTAGGCTTTGCTTACAGATCTGGGTTTAATAGTATTTATCGTCCTGTTGCTTGATTTGATAAATTGGAAATGTCGATTTTACCGAAAGGGGATTCGATTCAAATCCGAGAAGTGTGGAATGATAATCTTGATGAAGAGTTTGCTATAATCCGTGAGATTGTTGAGACGTATAATTATGTTGCTATGGACACCGAGTTCCCCGGCGTGGTTCTTCGCCCGGTGGGGGCCTTCAAGAACATCAATGATTATAACTACCAGACCCTGAAAGACAATGTCGATATGTTGAAATTGATTCAATTGGGTCTCACTTTCTCTGACAAGAATGGTAAACTTCCCGATCTCGATACCCAGAACCAATACATTTGGCAATTCAATTTCCGTGAGTTCAATGTAAGCGAAGACATCTTCGCTAGCGATTCGATTGAGTTGCTGCGCCAATGTGGGATTGATTTCAAGAAGAACAATGAGAAGGGAATTGATGTGAAGCGGTTTGGTGAGCTTTTGGTGTCTTCAGGGGTTGTATTGAATGCTGAAGTGCATTGGGTTACTTTTCATAGTGGATATGACTTTGGATACTTGCTTAAGCTATTGACTGGTCTGAGTTTGCCCGACTCCCAAGCGGGTTTCTTTGAATTGATCAAGGCCTTCTTCCCAGTGGTGTATGATATCAAGCATTTGATGAAGTTCTGCAATAGCCTTCATGGTGGGTTGAACAAGCTTGCAGAATTGTTGGAGGTGGAAAGAGTTGGTGTGTGCCATCAAGCAGGCTCAGACAGTTTGCTTACAGCTTGTACGTTTAGGAAATTGAGGGATACCTTTTTCGGTGGCACAGCTGAGAAATATGCTGGTGTATTGTATGGTCTCGGTGTTGAGAATGGACAGAGTACTAATTGAAAGAAAATAATTGTCAAAAGATTGATGGATATTTGTAGACTATTTGAGTGTGAGACATGGTAGTTTTCTCTGTACACTTTCGCAAAAGAATTGTTGTTTTAGTTTTAACTTTTTCCTCTTTGCTTGCTTGTAACAGAAACCTTAACTGGTTATGTAGCTCCGAGTTTCTTGTATATTATTGCAGTTAGTGTTTCAATAAAAGTTCATGACGTTTTCTTTTAATGCGTTTTGTTCCTCACTAATTTGACTTGACTTTAGTGCTCTATTGCTCCTTTGTCATCAGCATCATAATTTGCTTCGTTCTTGGGAGCAGCAGATCGATGCATTCTTGTTCTATCTCTAACATTTTTGAACTTCATAGAAGTTAAACAGTTATTTGATTGCTTATTGGATACCATATATAGATGTGCTACTTATTCTTTGATCAATCATCAGTTGTTTTGTATTTAGCTATTTATGTACGTTTTGGGGGCAGAGGTGTTCACTTATGGCTGCTGGGTTTAGTTTAGAGCTACAGGTATAGTCTGTTTGTGAATCTGAATGAGAGATGCCTTGGAAAAGAAAGGGAGTCCTTGTCTTAGTGATGTTTATCTTACGCACAATGATGTTGTAGCTGGAGATTTTTCCTTTCATCTGCTCAAGATTGCTTTTATCATGTCATTTCCTTTAATGAATGGAACTTTGTTCAGTGTTAGTGTCTTATGCTACTTGTAACTTTGTAATTCCATTTGTCACAAACCTATTTCCATGATTTTGAAAGGGCGATGCCGCCGCGTTGAATCTTGTTGAAGGAATCACCAATTTTATGAAGTTTGGACAGAGTAGTGACAGTGGGCATGAATGGGAGGAAGCTTGCAGAAGCAGCAGCTACACTATCACTCGTCTATGGGAATCAGCTGTAAGACTGTTCTGTTATTGTCATCGTCTGTTGCTGAGCATACAGTATGACAATGCAGTTCATCATCATTCTTAAACTAGAATCCCAAGTGTATAAAAAGAGTGACCGCATAAATTATATTTTTCAGATGTTCTAGTTATCTGAGTTTGCATAGTGTTCTAGATTATATCAGTCGTCTGTAACATTCTGGCTCTCAAGCTTTTGGAATCAGCAGAACTCAATTCTTGAGTTGCACTTTAAAATTTGATCTGATATTATTATTTCTTGTTTTATTTTTATTTTCTGGCCTGCAGGCTGCAGTTGTATCTATCTGTCTGTGTTGCATAAACAAATCAACAGTGCGACTTGTCCACCAAAAAAAAAAAAAACACACATTTAGTTTAGTAACCATGAGGAAGCGTCTCCTTTGCCGATTGGCTAGTCCCATTGTCTACGTCGGGCGGCGTTGACGATGTTCAGAGGGGCTGCTTCCACCGTAACATCCTGCGAAAATCTTTGGATATTTTGGCATTTCCGAGGTTTTTTTAAAATTCCTTTTTCTTTTTCCGTTTTTCCCCGACGAAGACCCAAAATTCAGCTGCAATGTTCCATATAAGCAATTGGGTTTCATTTTGTTGGGAATTTAGTGTTACAATGTCCGTACACTTCTTTCCAATGTCAAACTATATTCTTTTACGAATTAATTTAGTGTATATTTATATAAAGAACGAAATAACAATCATAAATACGTAAAAAACAATTTTTCTAAAGAAATAGAAAACACCTGGCACACTCTATTTTGTTTCGGATCCAAAAAGAGAAAAAAAGAAAAAAAGTTGTTCCTTGAAATTGAATCAATAAAGAACGTGGCAAACCGCTTTTTGAAAAGCTCACGCACGTCGAGCTCTCTCGGTCTTCTGTTCCAGCCGACCGAGTCACCCCATTTTCCTCTCTCCTTACTCTTTTCACCCAACAGAAAGAAAGCACACAGCTCATCGACGGCAAGCCTCACATCCACTTTCTCCGACCACCACCAGGTGATTTTATCATCTCCCTCCTCCGCCCTCTCTCTATCCCTTTTTAATCTCTGAATTCATATTAAGAATAGAACCAGTGATTCGGATCCAAACCCACACACAAAAAAGATCCGATCGGATCCGGATCTCGCACCCCTCATGCCTCGCAAACCCAACATCCTAGGGTTTCTCTTCAGCCTCTTCTTCCTCACATTCTGCCATGCCGATCCGGGTTCCAATTGCCCCAAGACCAGCCCTCTCGTCAACTCCGAGTCCGAATTCAAAATGGTACAGCACCAGCTCCGAGGCTCAATTAAGATAATCGACGATTGCTCCTTCAAAGTCTCCGATTTCGACATGCTCCCCGGCTCCGACGTCCACTGGTGGGGCGCCACCGCTCCCGATTTCACCAACCTCAGCGCCGGCTTCGTAGTCTCCGATCAGAAACTCAACGAGACCTACAAAAGCGCGAGCTTTACTGTGCGTTTGAGGGACAATGTCACCTGGGATCGGATCCAGGTCCTCGCCGTGTGGGACCTCCCCACCGCCTCCGACTTCGGACACGTGATTCTCGGCGATTTCAGAAGCGGGTCGTCCGACCCGGCTCCTTCACCGTCTCCGTCCAGCGCAACCGGTTCGGGGAACGGGACGGGTCGGGTCCACACCGAGCCGACTATGTTGGAGAACTGTAAGGTATTGTCGAAGAACTATAGGGTTAGATGGACATTGAATTCTGATGAGAATATAATTGATATTGGGTTGGAGGCCGCCACCGGGACTATGAATTACATGGCTTTCGGATGGTCCAGCCCGAACTCGACTTCGGAGCTCATGCTCGGAGCCGATGTCGCCGTCACTGGGTTTAAAGAGGACGGCATGCCGTTTGTGAATGATTTTTACATCACAAAGTACAGCGAGTGTACGTTGTACAAGGATGGTGAGGTGAAAGGGGTTTGCCCGGATACGAGATACGAAGGGCCCGGCCAGAATAGCGAGGTTAACAATACCAAATTGGTTTATGGGCAGAGGAGGGACGCCGTGTCGTTCATTAGGTACCAGAGGCCGTTGATATCAGACGACAAGAAGTACGATTTGCCGGTGAACCATACAGAGAAAATGACGGTGATTTGGGCGTTGGGGCCAATAAGGCCCCCGGATCTTCTTCAACCACACTATCTTCCTCAAAACCATGGGGGACCAAGGCTTGTGGTTTTTGGGCATTTGGTGCTGAATGTTTCTGAGCACGTGAATGACTGTTTGGGTCCTCTGGATGCAGAAGACAAGGAGGACCAACATCTCATCATCGCCGATGCCAATGCCCCCCTTGTGGTTACTTCTGGCCCGGCATTGCATTATCCAAACCCTCCAAACCCTTCAAAGGTTTTGTACATTAACAAGAAAGAGGCTCCGATGTTGAGAGTGGAACGAGGGGTGCCTGTCAAGTTTTCTATACAAGCAGGGCACGATGTTGCGCTCTACATTACTTCAGACCCGCTTGGTGGGAATGCTACCCTGAGGAATGTGACCGAGACTATTTATGCAGGAGGGCCTAAAGCTCAAGGAGTTCAATCAAGTCCCATGGAATTGGTCTGGCAACCAGATAGGAATACCCCAGACCAAGTGTATTATCAATCTCTTTATGAGCAGAAAATGGGTTATAGAGTGCAGGTAGTTGATGGGGGTCTGCCTGATATGTATAATAACAGTGTTATTTTGGATGATCAGCAAGTTACGTTATTTTGGACATTGTCAGAAAAGTCTATATCTATTGCAGTTCGTGGTGAGAAGAAGAGCGGTTTTTTGGCAATAGGATTTGGCAGGGGAATGGTAAACAGCTATGCGTATGTGGGTTGGATTGATAACATTGGCAAAGGGCGGGTAAACACTTATTGGATTGATGGAAAGGATGCCTCGAGTGTGCATCCAACAAATGAGAATTTGACTTATGTGAGGTGCAGGTCAGAAAATGGCATCATTACATTCGAGTTCACCCGCCCCTTGAATCCATCATGTGGTAAGAGTGATAGACCAGAGTGTAGAAACATAATTGATCGCACTACTCCTCTTAAAGTTATTTGGGCAATGGGTTCTACATGGACAGATGAGCATCTAAGTGAACAAAATATGCATTTTGTTACGAGCAGTAGGCCTATTAGGGTACTTCTTATGCGTGGTTCTGCAGAGGCGGAGCAGGATTTACAGCCGGTATTAGCTGTACATGGATTTATGATGTTTCTCGCTTGGGGTATGTTGCTTCCTGGTGGAATAATGGCGGCTAGATACTTAAAACATGTTAAGGGTGATGGTTGGTACAAGATTCATGTTTATTTGCAGTACTCAGGTTTGGTAATCGTCCTACTTGCCCTTCTTTTTGCTGTTGCTGAACTTCGAGGTTTCTATGTCAGCTCATTGCATGTTAAGTTTGGGATTACTGCGATATTTTTGGCTTGTATACAACCAGTGAATGCATTCCTAAGGCCTAAGAGACCAGCTCATGGAGAGGAGGTTTCCTCTAAAAGGATTCTTTGGGAGTACTTTCATGTGATCGGTGGAAGGTGTGCCTTTGTTGTAGGCATTGCAGCACTGTTCAGTGGAATGAAGCATTTAGGAGATAGATATGACGGTGAAAATGTTCATGGACTTAATTGGGCTTTAATAATTTGGTTCTTGATTGGTGCATTGATAGTTATGTATCTGGAATACCGTGAAAAACAAGCAAGGAGGGATAGAAGTTTTGGAAGAAGCAATTGGGTGCTGGGGAACCTGGAGGAAGATGACTCAGTTGATCTGTTGAGCCCGAACGGAGTGCATGCAGAGAAAGAATCACAAACTTCAGGAAGAATGGAAGTTCAATTAGAGCCTCTGAACAGATAGATAGGTAGATAGATAGTTATTCTTTGATATGAATTTCTACTTTTCACCAATTTTGAGAGTTTTCTCACATATATGGGGAATAGAAAGGCCTGTTTTGCTTGCTTAGTTGCTTCAACGGCCTTTTTGCTTTGTAAGGGAGGTTTACTCGGTGATGACCACCCTCGGCTCCAACCATTCATCTTGAAGACTTTTCACCCCATGCCATGCACTTTGTATACTTGATACATCTTTTTACACAGTATTATCATTTTATCTGTTGCCTCTTTATCAAACAACCGAAGAGTCGGGTTGCGGCGTGGCACAGTACCCTAGGACTTTTAGTTTAGAATTCAGATATGTGAAAGTAATTCTCATGCCTTCGGAAGAAGAGTTTCTAATGGAAAAATGGAAGTGATTTGCACTCACCATACTTGCAATCTGCATCAGATGTTGACTGTTTCTCTTTGGCTATGTTTGTTGTTTTTTGTGTTTCTTTTGAGTCTATCATTGACAATCGAAAAAGGCCTTCTGGCTGGTTAGATGTTGCATTTGATGAATGCGAAGTTGTGTGTTTTGAGGTTCATAAAAAAGAACAAAGCCAAAAGAAAATTCTTTTCTCACGTCTTGATGTTTGCTACATATAAGAGGAGTTGTTTATTTCAAATAAAGATATAATTAGTTTTTTTTAACAGAGTTGACGGTAAAAGGAAAAAACAACTAATACTTAAATATTGTACAATGTATAAATAATATTTTCAAGTAATTGTGTTCACAATTGCGGGGATAGCTCAGTTGGGAGAGCGTCAGACTGAAGATCTGAAGGTCGCGTGTTCGATCCACGCTCACCGCATTCTTTTTGGCAGTTTTCCACTTATTCTTCAGTCCGATATTTTCATATGGGCTTTTTAAGTTAATAGTTTGGGCCTTTCCTTAGCTATTAGAACACTCGTCCATGCGCTGGTGGCTGACTACCAGCCTTTGGATGCAATTGTGAGCCCACTAAATCAATGGTTGAGAATTTCCAACATTCATTTTATCTTGGCAGTCTGGATTTTAGTAATTATTTTTGTTTCGATTGGAAATTAATTTTTGGCTGTACGAGCATTTAAATGTTTTGTTTTGAAAAGTCAACATGAGTTCAAATCCTCACTTGGGTGCTTCCTCTGTATTTATTTTGGGGATAGTTTATTTTATTTTATTTTATTTTTTCAATTTTCCTTTAGAACAAAAACAAACCAGTTCCAGTTTGTTGCAAATGCGATATTTCGATTGGTCATTGCCGAAACGTAAATAAATTTCAGATTCTTTTATCGCTGGCCGTTAGATATATTCCAGTTTAGGATTCAAACAAAATTAAGAAAGTTGATAACTAACGTTCGCATCTGATGTGTGAGTGCATGCACTGCATGAAAATCCACTTGTCAAAATGCACAAAGAACAAAAAAAGAATCCATACGAATTGATGAGCTTTGCCTTCTTTCTTTCCTTCCATTCCATTCCATGCGACCCTTCACACACACACCCCTCAAACATGACGCACAATTTTATATGAAATAAGTTTTCTTTTTTCTTTCTTAAAAGCTCACTGTTTTAGGGTATTTGTAAAGTGCTCCCCAATGTTTTAAGTAATTTATATTTGTCCCTAGGGCTTGTTCATGTTTTTTTTTCTTTGGGTAGTGAGAAAAATGCCCATGTCCATCTTTCTTCACTACAATGTTCAATTGCTCACCAATCACACTTGCGCATAAATCTTCGAGAGTTGTTGAAAATGATGCTTTGCATCCACAATTTGTATTTCAAACTTGCAAAGGAAGCAACAAGCTTTTGTAATTGATGACAACAAATTTATGTCTTTAATGCGTTATGTCAATGATAACTGTGAGTTACGTTTTAAATTAAACATGACATATTATAATTTTAACTATTTTTGCACGTGAGGTAAGTAACAACACGTGTTTTGGAAAGTGTAACGTATTGTGCGATCGTTGTTCTGGATAATATTTTTTTAACTAGCCGTTACTGCTATACTGATGATTGTTCATAAAAGAAGACAAAAGTAAATGATGTTGTATTATAAATAAGCGGCGTTGAATTATAAATAGCCGATCATTATAGTATGAAATTATTTTTATATTCAATGATCGACATTTCACAAATTATGTACTAACTACAACAAGAATTCATATTTTAACGAGATGCATTCTTTCTAAATTAAGAACTTCAACTGTAAGGGTCGTAAGATAAGATAAAAACCTAAGCTACATCTTTCAAGAAAAAAGCCATAGGTATATTTACAAAATCCTTTCCACAAAATTATGCAATTATTACAAGATGCACCCAGAGTTCTTGAAGATGCATGTACCAAGACCACAACGGCATAATCATCCGTACCCTTGCACTTTTACCAAATTATACTTTAACCCCCAAAACCAAGGTAAATGTCCAACACCTACCTTGTAAAAAGACCATGGTATTCTAATTATATAACATAGAAAGACCTTAAGGTCCCTAATCAACCTTAATATTCCCATGCAAACCACGATTAAAGCTTTATAAAGCCCTCAGGCAAACAGTGTTTTCACGCTAAAAATGTTATAGTGCCGGGGGTAAGAATATCAGAGCCCACTTTCTCTCTCCCTCTCCACACCGCCTTTCTTCTTTCTTTTTTCATTTTATTTTAATATTTGTTAATTTATCTAACCCGCTCCAAACTCGGGCGTTTGGGTTCAGGGGGCTTCAGGCACACTTTCGAAATACTTGGTCCCCCAGATCCGTTGAGCTCCGGTAACTCCTTCTCTTTCCTTAACATTGTGGCTTGGCTTACATATTTTTATCAAACTCATATCACTTCACTAAGTCCTAACCAAAAAATGGTGGGTCAATTCTGAATTTTGTGCCAAGAAACCCTTCAAATGGTGTTTGTGAATTTCAGTCATGTAGGGTTGTTTTGCTGTTTTGACAAACGGGTGTTGTGTTTTTTTCACTGTATTTTTATCTAACATACTTAACTCCACTAAGCCCTCCTAGCCAAGAAATGGAGGGGAATTCAAAATTTCTGTCTAGGAAACCCTTCAAATGGTTTGTGAATTTCGGTCCTGTAGGGTCGTTTTGCCGTTTTGACAAACGGGTATTGTGTTTTTTTCACTGTATTCTTATCTAACACACGTAACTCCACAAAGCCCTCCTAGCCAAGAAATGGAGGGGAATTCAAAATTTTCTGTCTGGGAAACCCTTCAAATGGTTTGTGAATTTCGGTCCTGTATGTAGGGTTGTTTTGCTGTTTTGAGAAACGGGTAATGTGTTTTTTTCACTGTATTTTTATCTAACACATATCACTCCACTAAGTCCTCCTAGCCAAGAAATGGTGGGGGACTTCAAATTCTGTCTAGGAAACCCTGGTTTGTGAATTTCAATGTTGTAGTGTTGTTTTTCTGTTTTGACAAGCGGGGTTGTACTTTTTCAGTATATATTTTTCTAACTCACGTCAGTCCACTAAGTCCCAACCTATAAATGGTGGGAATTCTAAATTTTATGTCCAACAAACCCTTGAATGGTTTGTGAATTTCACTCTCGCAGGGTTGTTTTGCTGTTTTTGACAAACAGGTGTTTTGTTTTTTCATTATATATCGCTTTCTCGATGGGAATTCTCATGTGGGTCATTTTGATACTGGCCTTTGAGTACCACTTTTTATGTTGTGCTGTTGTTTGGTGTGTTCAATGTGGGGTTGGTCACTTGAAGTTTAAGCTGTTAAGTTTATTTATTGCATGGGTTTCTTTATTCGAGGGTAAGCAATTTGAGAACTGAGATGTTGCGAATTGTGTGATTATACATAATGCAACATGGTTATTTATGTTGGTTCTTATAAGAAAAATGACACAGTTGTTATAAATGAGGAATTTTTATGAGTTTGTTCCCAGCACATATGGATCGCTTGAACGTTCTTGATTAGTTGATTATGATGTTCTATGTATGCGGACGTGCTTGTGCATGCACCTGTAAGTTTGTAGTTGTTTGTATAACTGTACCTGTATGTACATCTGTACAATGTAGCTATGTATGCACATATGCATTTACACTTTATTTCTTTCACCATTTATGGCATTGCATTGAATAATCAAATTACTTTTTCCAAGGGAACCTCTCTTTTATTGTAGATAGGTGGGTTGAAGTAATTTCTTTATTGTAGGATTACTGGGATTTTTCTTCCCTTACCGTTTAGGACTTGTATTTAATCAATTTTCTGGTTAATCATTGATCTGTTTAGTTCATGACAATTGATATTTTGCCATTTTGGTTAAAGATAATAGCACCTTGCTAAATATAGTTGATCATTTGGCGGTACTTATATAAATTTTATCCGATGCTTTATACTGTCACATAAATTGAGTTTAGGGTTTAGGGTTTACGATAATATTACCCGCTTCTGATTCAATAGATCTCCCCACTTCCTGCTTGCAGAATATGAGTAGCTTGGTTGAGAGGCTTCGGGTTAGGTCAGACCGAAGGCCGGTTTACAACATTGATGAATCAGATGATGAGGCCGATTTTGTAACTAGAAAACCTGGGACAGCTGAGGAAAAGTTTGAAAAGATTGTTAGGAGCGATGCGGTTTGTTTTCTACTTATTTTATTATTTATTCTCTTGTGTTTGTTAACCTTTAGTATGATGGAGGTTATATTTCGTTTCGGTATTTGAAAGAAAATATTACTTTCTAATATGTTTTATATTTTCTATTCAAAATTTCAAGTAATTATTGTTATTTTGTCCTTTTGTGGGTGATTGTTATCACTCTTTCAAAACTGCTGTATTTTCATGTTTCCTTTCTATGGAGAAAATTTATGACAAGGACTTTGTTTATATTTTTCTATTTTGGGGGTCAATAGAAAGAGAATTCATGTCAAGCCTGTGGCGAAACTGGGAATCTTTTGTGCTGTGAAACATGCAGTTATGCTTACCATTCTAAGTGTTTACTTCCGCCACCGAGATCTCCTCTCCCTGGCAACTGGAGATGCCCTGAATGTGTATGGTTTCTTTTCTAAATTCGGTTTTGTTTCAATTAAACTGGTTACAGATCATATGCTTTTGGTGATAGCTGAAAATTAAATTTTCTTTGTTTGCAGGTAAGCCCATTAAATGATATTGATAAGATCTTGGACTGTGAAATGCGCCCTACTGTAGCTGGTGATAGTGATGCCTCAAAGCTGGGCTCGAAGCAAATTTTTGTAAAACAATATCTAGTGAAGTGGAAGGGACTCTCTTATTTGCATTGCACATGGTAATGTCTTGGTTAATGGTTTCAGCTTTTATTGTTTATTTAATTTGGCCGACGTTTGTTTGAACTCTTGTCAAGAATAACGGATTACAATAAAGTTCTTTGACTCTGGAAACCTGCCCTAATACTTTATTTGGGAAATTGTATTTCCTCTTTTGGTAGCTTGTTTTACTTCAATTTTCTCTGATCTTTTGTCAATTTGAGAGTTTCTGTTTACTCTATTACATGTATTTTCCTTCAGGGTTCCAGAGAAGGAGTTCGTGAAAGCTTTCAAAGCTCATCCACGTCTGAAGACTAAAGTGAACAATTTCCATCGTCAAATGGAATCAAGTAATAACTCTGAGGATGATTTTGTCGCCATTCGACCTGAATGGACAACTGTTGATCGAATTCTGGCCTGCAGGTTTTACCCATTTCAAACATCTTTTGTCATTATTGAGTTCCAAATAATTTGTATTTTGATTGTGTTTGCTTGAGGTATCATTTGTAATCTTCAGTTTATCTGAAATTTGAATTAATTTGAGAAGGGTTTAAGAGAAGACCTCAAGCATGCTATGTGAAGTATAAGATTACTGATTAAAAAGAAAACAGAAAGTTTCAGATAATGTTTCTTGTTGAGTTTCTGATGAGTCTCTGGTCATCCTTCTCCTCCCCTGTAATAACATATATCGTTCTGCTTTGGTGCAAGTTGAATGTTGTCCTGGAATTTAAGTTGTTGATTTAATGCTACTTGTTGGATGCTGCAGGGGAGATGACGAGAAAGAATATCTAGTGAAGTGGAAAGAACTATCATATGATGAATGCTACTGGGAATCAGAGTCAGACATATCTGCATTTCGGCCGGAAATAGAGAGATTCAACAGAATTCAGTCTAGGAAAAGTAAAATGTTGTCTAGTAAGCAGAAGAGCAATCTTAAAGATTCTATGGAATCAAAAAAGAGGCAGAAAGAGTTTCAACAGTATGAACATAGTCCTGAATTTCTTTCCGGAGGTACATTATTTTCTCTTCTATGTTCTTTCTGCAGTTTGGTATGCTTGTCTTTTCCTATGGTAGTTAATTTGATCTTCTGCTTTTTGGTGCAACTAAAGGCTCACTCCATCCATATCAGCTTGAAGGGTTGAACTTCTTACGTTTCTCCTGGTCCAAACAAACTCATGTGATACTTGCAGATGAAATGGGACTCGGTAAGTCTTTGTTTATCCTAGGAGTTTATTTCCTTTTTGTCATGATAGCTGGACTTTACCACCGGTTTGGGTTTTATTTGATTGTAGGAAAAACTATACAGAGTATTGCTTTTTTAGCATCTCTTTTTGAAGAGAAAGTCGGTCCACATCTAGTGGTGGCTCCACTTTCAACATTGAGAAATTGGGAACGCGAATTTGCAACGTGGGCACCTCAAATGAATGTTGTATGTACCAATTAAATATCTGTCTTGTTTATAATCACTATCCAAGTGTGGTTCTGAATCGAAGTTCACTTGGTTCAGGTTATGTATGTTGGCTCTGCCCAAGCCCGCGCTGTCATACGGGAATATGAATTTTACTTTCCCAAAAATCACAAGAAGATTAAGAGAAAGAAATCTGGTCAAATTGTTAGTGAAAGTAAGCAAGAAAGGATCAAATTTGATGTCCTCCTGACATCATATGAAATGATCAACTTAGACTCAACATCACTAAAACCGATAAAGTGGGAGTGTATGGTAACATTCTGTGGCTCCATGTGCACATTGTTACTCGTCAATATTTGATTTCTGCCTAATGCTGACCTCTATATGCAGATTGTTGATGAAGGTCATCGTCTCAAAAATAAGGATTCAAAGTTATTTTCATCATTACAACAGTATTGCACTAGTCATCGCGTGCTTCTGACTGGAACTCCTCTTCAGGTTTGTTATGAGATTGTCTTGTGTTATAGATATGTTTTTGCTTAGTTTTCCATTTTTAAATACTTTCTAAAATGTATCCTCCTTTTTTTAAAAAACAATTTGACCCATTTCAGTCAATGTTTTACAGTTCCTGTCCAGTGTAAAGCTTATATAATTTCTTTCTTGGTTTTGTATCCTCTTCTTCATTAGGGGTCTCTGTGTATCACAAATAATAGTCAGATTGTTTTTTTTTTGTTTGTTCTCATTGTGCTGGCCTAAATAAATTTGTTGCATACATCGAAGTTATCTATTTCAAACTTGTGATCTCACGTATGATAAAATTTCAGAACAATCTGGACGAGCTCTTTATGCTTATGCACTTTCTTGATGCTGGGAAGGTAAGTATAACATCAATTTTAAGGAATTGAATCTAGCTAGATGGGAAAAAAATCGCTTTATTGTTTAATTGGATGAGTTTTACTTGCAGTTCGGAAGTCTAGAGGAATTCCAGGAAGAGTTTAAGGATATCAATCAAGAGGAGCAGATTTCACGGCTTCACAGAATGTTGGCTCCTCATCTTCTTAGAAGTATAAATCCTAAACTCTTCTTCTTCTTCTTCTTTTTTTATTTTTATTTTTGAAAAAGAGAATGTTTCTGAGAGTTATAAATTTAAACTCTTTCCAGGAATAGAATTGTACTTTAATTAATTTTGAGATTGTTAATAGCATTTGGTTAAATGTGTGCAAATTGGTAATGGCTGCAGGAGTGAAAAAAGATGTCATGAAGGAACTACCTCCTAAAAAGGAACTTATATTACGTGTTGATTTAAGTAGCAAACAGAAAGAGTACTACAAAGCAATTCTGACACGTAACTATCAGATATTAACTCGTCGAGGTGGTGCACAGGTAAGATTGCTTTGCCCTGTGAAGTTGAAGTATTTTTCATTTTGTTCTACCCTGACAAAATATTGTGGTTGCATACCAGATATCTCTTATCAATGTGGTCATGGAATTGCGCAAGCTTTGTTGTCATCCTTATATGTTAGAGGGAGTTGAACCAGACATAGAAGATTCAAATGAATCTTACAAGTAATCTTATTTCTTTGTTAAATGTCAATATCATCATTTATGCTGTCTATCAGAGGCACCGGTTTCCTCCATAGAGTTGGTGATTTGTTTTGATGCTTTAAGTAAAGTTGCGAAAAATTATTTCAGTCTTCTGCTTGTGTTGAAAATAGTCTTCATTTTCTTGATCTAGAGAACATTATTCTTTTAAATAAGCTATAGGCATCTTGAGGTGTTGTTCATTGAGTTCCTGAGATACCTGCTTCCACTTTTCTTTTACTGTTTGACAGACAGCTATTGGAATCTTCTGGGAAATTGCAATTGTTGGACAAAATGATGGTGAAACTTAAGGAGCAAGGGCATAGAGTTCTCATATATTCACAATTTCAGCACATGCTGGATTTGCTAGAAGACTATTGTACTTTCAAAGTATAGATGTGTAGATGTTTCAATGTTTCTCAACATTCTTTTATATTGGCATATAATTTGGAGATGAAATAGTTTATTTATATTTTAAAATTGTCATTTTATTTTGTGGTCAGAAATGGCAGTATGAACGGATAGATGGAAAAGTTGGTGGAGCTGAGAGACAAATAAGAATAGATCGATTTAATGCCAAAAATTCTTCCAGGTTTTGTTTTCTGCTTTCTACTAGAGCTGGGGGCTTAGGAATAAACCTTGCAACTGCCGACACAGTGATCATATATGACAGGTGAAGTATTTTGGGTTTACTGCTTATATGTCTTCTTAGTTTACCTTCATGTAATCATTAAAAAAAGGTAGTATCATGGAACTGTGAGTATTATGGAACCGTGTTCAAGAATATACTTTGGTCTGCAGTGATTGGAATCCTCATGCTGATCTACAAGCTATGGCTAGAGCTCATCGACTTGGGCAAACTAACAAGGTTGAAATTAATTCTTTAATGATATCTAATTGTTATTGGTTATGGTTCTTAAAGTGCATAGTGGTTTTGGCGTTGCAGGTAATGATTTATAGGCTAGTAACTCGAGGAAGTATTGAAGAACGGATGATGGAAATGACTAAGAAGAAAATGGTATTAGAGCATTTGGTTGTTGGAAGGTTAAAGGCTCAAAACATCAACCAGGTATGCAAATATCTTAGGATGCTTTATTTCAGCAACCTTTATTGAAGCTGTACTTTCAAAGTGACTCTCAATGGTAGAATCCAGGCTATTCAGGAAGAATGGCAGCAATTCCCTTGTTTAGGTGATTGCTACTCTAGTGGCAGAATACCGAAGTTTAGGTCATGATTAATTTATATATTTTTCTGTATGGAAAGGAAAGAAAGTGTTTAGTTTTTGGGCAATTCCGAAGCTTTTGGAAGGTAAACCTGTTGGGTTTTCAATTGAAAAAGAACTAAATTCCAATGTGAAGTTATAGGCCAATAATTTTGAAATGTATGCCCAAATGAAAATTTTTAAACTGAAAAAGCTCAAGTATATTTGAAGGCAAACAACTTTGATACTGAAAAAGTAAAAGTTTAGATCTATGGTCATTACTCAACAGAAAACTCTTTTGTCTTGGGTTTTAGTGGGAAAGAGGTTGAATTAAAAGTTGCTAACGGATTGAGTGGGTTCTTTAACTATGGATGACTGCATTTTTAGGCATGCTTTTGCAATTTTGAATGCTGGTTAATCAATATGGAAGACATGCTTTGTGGTTTAGAATGTAGGAAGTTAAGATACATTGCATGTGCAATGGTTCTTAGATTCATCACGTGGAAGGTTAGACCCATTACCAAAGAGGGCCAATATGATGTATTTTCCTCTTTGGACAAAAAAAGGGTTAAATACCTTTTTAGTCCCTGTGTCTTCGATTTGGCCAATTTGGTCCATGTTGTAATATGTTAACTATTTTGGCCCTTTCTGTATAATTTGGGCAATAATGTGCACATGTGGCAAACGCAGAGGCTCACACATTGGAGCATATTAACGTCAAATTAGGCAGAAGGGACCAATATTGTTACGGGCTAAAACACAAGGACCAAAATGTTATTTAACCCAAAAGAAAGGAGGCCAGATTTATTTGAAAGGAAAAAGAGAAGCATATATTTGTTGCATTTGGTCAATTCATTGAACTCTGATATATTTGTCACTTTACCTAAGGTGCTGCAGTATTAAAGTTTTTTCTTAGGAGTTACTTTAATAGAAGTTGAATGTCTGGTCAGATAACAGAACTGCAGTAAGAGGAGTAAAGTATTATGTTCCCCTGAAAATGTAATCAAAGTTTTAAATGATTTTAAATTTATGTTAGGAAGAGTTAGATGACATCATAAGGTATGGATCGAAGGAGTTATTTGTTGACGAAAATGATGAAGCAGGAAAATCCCGTCAAATTCATTACGATGATGCTGCAATAGATAGGTAAATTTCTATAGCCTGCTCTGTTTCACTTGATTGACAGCATTTACATATATGTGCTCAAATTTTTTGTTTCTTCTGTTTCTTTGTTGATAGATTACTTGATCGTGAACAAGCTGGGGATGATGACGCTATGTTGGACGACGAAGATGAAGATGGATTTTTAAAGGCCTTCAAGGTTATATTTTACAATATAAATAGTAAAGGTCCTTCATGTTATATTTGATATGCATTTCATGCTGGTGGTGATTTGCATAAGGCTCAATTGCCATAGCAGCATACTTGATATTGTTGTTTGGTAGTTATAACATAATTTTCATTGATGCCCCTGGGCCTTAGCTCTGTTGGCAACACGTGGGTCTTAGCTCGTAGGATTGGACTTTGTTGGAAATGCAGCAATTGTATAAGCCTGTATGCAGAAATTCTAGGTTTAGTTTGGGATTTTCTTTCCATCTGATTTCGTCATGCAACCCTGCATTTCTGATACTTAATCCCTTAGTTTGAAATTGGGCAACATAAACAAGAACTTGTCCTGTAGACACTAGGCAGTATTGCTCTGTATGATCTACAACTGTCTCATCTAGTTCTTCTCTATTCTGATTTATGGGCGTATCCTTTTAAGTAATTAAACTTGCACATGTGTTATAGGTAGCAAATTTTGAATATATTGACGAAGCAGAGGCCGTAGCAGAGGAGGAACCACAAAGGGCCGCCGTGGACAGTAGACCTACCGTGAACAGTTCTGAAAGAACAAATTACTGGGAAGAGTTATTAAGAGACAAATATGAAGTGCATAAAGTTGAAGAGTTTAATGCTTTGGGCAAAGGAAAGAGAAGCCGTAAGCAGGTATTGCATTATAGTTGCACTAGCATAATTCTCCATGTACCCTATTGTTCTGTGCAACAATTTTCTCTTGCAGAACTTCCCATTTTACCATCAGAGACAAACAACAAAGAAACCCCAGAAACCCCCCACCATGCTATTGCATAGTCATACAAGAGTATGACAAATGTTCTTTCAATTATTCTCTCCCCCTCCCTTCCTCTCTCTCTCTCTCTCTCTCTCTCTCTCTCTCTCTCTCTCTCTCTCACACACACACACACACACACACACGCACAGGTTTAGCCCGGAATGACGCCGGAAACGTCACCGGTGTCCAGATCGGGGGTATGGTTGTGTGTGCTTGCATCTTGAGGCCATGTTCATTGAAAATCTTTACTGGTCTGTGGATGTATTTTTCTATAAAAAATTTAAATCTCTTCAGTGTTATATCAAAATTCTTCATTTGGTTTGTATATGTTAAAGCATGTTATTAGACATCTATTGTAAAAAAAAATGCCACTAGACATCCAAGTCCTTATATATATGGAAGGGGGATCAACTTGAGCTTTTGGAAAATTTTCAGATGGTATCTGTTGAAGATGACGACCTTGCTGGTTTGGAAGATGTAAGTTCTGATGGTGAGGATGATAACTATGAAGCTGACATAATGGAGGGTGAAACATCATCATCTGGAACTCTTTCTGGGAGGAAGCCTAACAAAAAGAGAAGTCGTGGTATGTTTTCCATGTCATGGTACTATATCAATAAGTTGATTACAACTAGTTGATATCTCTTGCTTATCATATTGCCACTTTGAAATGATTTTTGCAGTGGATAGTTCAGAGCCCCCCCCCTTGATGGAAGGAGAAGGAAGATCATTCAAAGTTTTGGGTTTCAATCAAAGTCAGAGAGCCGCATTTGTACAAATTTTGATGAGGTCTTCTTTTAAAAATTGTATATATATATATATATATATTTCTTGTATTGTGTATAACTTTATTCTGACAAGAATGTCTGGAAATTATTACATATTTGGGGTTGCGAATTATGTCTTTCTGAGTATGTTTCTATGTTTCAAATTGTCTTATACATATGTGTCTGAGTGGGTTTTGTTTTTTTTGCATTTCTTACAAGAATCTTTGGAATGTGCAGGTTTGGGGTTGGGGAATATGACTGGAAAGAGTTTACACCACGCATGAAGCAGAAGACATTTGAAGAAATAGAAAAGTAATGAGATGCACATTTCTTTTGTTCTTGTTAATTAGGGCATTTGTAGTAGATTTAAAATGATGAATCACACTAGCTAAATTTAAAAAAAAAATATATGGAATCCTCTCAGCAACACTGACAAGGCTCTTTGAGAATTTTATGCCTTTAAAACTTAGGAAAAATTGTTGTCACTCAGATGCATTGATCAGTCTATGCTTGCTTGAGTAGTTGTGTGTATTGCCACATGCCAAAAAGTCATTATCTGCACCCTGTGCTAGAAGTAATCATCAATAAAATCCATAGATTTAATGTAATCAGAAACTGTAAAATGTTATATTAGGAACATGTTGCCTAGTAAATAATATACTAATATATATGTTTATGCATGTTACCCATGAACACAAAACACATTATATGTGCGTCGATTTATCAGCACATCCCTTTTATAAATTACTTGTTTTTTTTTTCCCACATAATTTTATTTATATTCTTTTTTTATTTGTTCAGTTATGGTAGACTATTCTTGGCTCACATAGCTGAAGAGATGACAGACTCCCCAACCTTTTCAGGTGATAAATCATTATCACTCATGTCATTCTCACCTGCACTTTATGTTCCATGCTCCTTTCTAGTCTTAATATGCTTATGTTCCTGATCTTGGTTGTAGATGGTGTTCCTAAAGAAGGGCTCAGAATAGGAGATGTACTTTGTAGGATTGCTGTTCTGATGCAGATGCAGCAAAGGGTAAGCTTGTAATTACAAGTTCTATTGATGCTTATTGTTATACTATATGTTTTATAGATTTCTTTTATTCTTATTTCCTCTTTGGAAACTAAGTAATTTAAGCAAAAATGGGGATACATCCTAACCAAGTGAGTAATGTGGATTAGATGATGCAATTGTCTGGATCTCCTCAAGTGTAGGGAGGTTTAGATTTCATTATCATATATTTAATTAAAATTGATAAGTTTGACTAAACTATGCAATCTGGCATGTTATGTTGCCTACTATTGTTTAGATTGTTGATAAGGTAATATGGTCTGATTGAGCAATGATGATATGATGGACAGTCTTTGACATGCTAGATGTCTGGCAACATAACGTGACAAAATGTTGGTAAGAAAGCATCACTGGTTAAGTACAAATTTGAATTTTGTAATAAAAAGTATGATCATAGAAAAATTATGAAGAGTTGGGGAAAGCTACAGGACAGGATGCATGCAGATTTGCGATAAGATGGATGAAGTGAATATATGCAATTGAGAACTAGTGATTTCAGCAAATCTATCTAGTTATATAGAAGGTTTTTTTGTGAATACATGACGTTGTGACTTCTCATTTGATGTATAAATATTGCATCCCTGCACAACTCAAGGTAACAACCTCATCCTTTCCTCTGATTTGAAATTTTCCTTCTTTTATTTTTTGGGTGCAATGATAGGTGGATTTGGCATCAAAGAATCCAGGCGCTCCGCTTTTTTCAGAGGACATCCTGTTGCTCTACCCTGGATTGAAGGGTGGAAAATTTTGGAAAGAGGAACATGATTTAACATTGTTGCGTGCCGTACTAAAGTATGAATTTACCGCTTAATATTTGCAATTGTTCTGTGCTTTTATGTAATTTTCTGTTGCATCTGCTGTTAATAATTATTCTTTGCTTGTCTGCCTGATGCGGAACATTACATGTTATATCGTCATAGGTTGATGTTAACAATTTGACTAGGTTTGCACTAACACACATGCATATATACATGGATTGTCTGTGTTAGCAGTACAGTTGTTGATAATCAATTAAAGTGTGCTTGCACTCATTTGGGGAAACACTTCTTAACATGGGCAGAAGGGTTTATATACAACTTGACCAGGAATATGTCACTCCAGAAATATCAAAATAGGGCTGCTGTTCTTTTGGGGTGTCTCCTACCTCTGCATCTACATCTAGAAGTTGAAGGGCAGTGTCATTTATGCTGAAACTGAGTCCAAATTGAATGGTTGTGGATTGGCTTAAGTTGGGCAGTCCTCAGCAAAGATTTCTGCACCATGTTCCTACATATGCTAGTTTAGACCAATTTGCGTTTGTTTGTAGGTTACCTTTAAATTGGCTTAGGACGTTCTTCTGATTATTTTATTGGTCATGGGACACATTATTCCGAGTGTTTTTTTTTAGCGTGATAGTACATGCAGAATGAATCCTTTTATGTTAACTTTTCACTTACTGTTTGCTTATTTGGTTAAGGCATGGATATGGAAGATGGCAAGCTATCGTTGATGACAAAGACCTGAGGCTTCAAGAAGTTATCTGTCAAGAGTTGAATCTTCCCTTTATAAACCTACCTGTCCCCGGACAAGCTAATAGTCAAGCACAAAATGGTGCGAGAACAGCTAATGCAGAAGGACCTGGCAACCATGCTAGTGAAAATGGTACCGGAAGTGATATAGGAGCTAATGTTGCCCAGGGAACCAGTGATGCTGCAAACCAACCACAGTTATATCAAGACTCGTCTGTGCTGTATCAATTTAGAGACATGCAGAGAAGACAGGTAGAATTTATCAAGAAAAGAGTGCTTCTCTTGGAGAAAGGCAACAATGTAGATTTGGCGAAAGAACAGGCAAGTTATGATATCTCATGGTACCTGCATATTGCGCCAGTTTGTTTTCTGTTGGAGCTTATATGAAAATAGCCTAAACCATTCTTACCTTATTAAATGTTAATGCCTAGTGCAATCATTATTACGGTTAAGACTCATAAAATAAGGTCCACAAAGAATATAGTTAAAGCTTATGAAATACAATAGATGACTTCAATCCAGAAGGGTGTGCTCGACAATTTTTTTATCCCTAAGGATGGTCAGTTATATTTCTGTGTACTCCTTTCTTTGGAGAACCCATCAGGTGGCTAGGGTTTGAATACTTTATCATACAGCTGAGATAGGTTGGTAGAAACATTATTCTCTGTCTTGAGTGCCTTATTATCTTATTAACCTCGATCATTTAGAGATTGGGCTTTAGATGTGTATTATTCATTGAGGGAAGTGGACATGATTTTATGTGGAAAATATTGTAGCAATGTGATCTGAGATGCATAGTTAGTTACTCATAATTAGGTGATGATACCTGATTTCGTTTTGTCTCATGAATTTCTGTCGCCCATTAATTATTTTCTCAGGGTGAAAATTCAAATGAGGTTCCGAGTGAAGAGCCTGACAGTGAACCCAAGGTTACAAGAATGTCAAGCCCTCATCCTATGGAGATTGATGGACAAACGGTTGATCAGTTGCCTGGTTTAGTAAAGATCAGTAAGTCTGTTTCTGTTTCATGAAGCTCTGCCAGGCAGAGCTATAACGAGAATCAACTTCTTCTGCCGTCCTTGATTAGTTTGGTGATGATTAAATTGCAGCTTCTGAAGAAATTTCCGCAGCTGTTTGTGACAACGATCCAGATCGATTGAAGTTGCCTCACCTTTATAATGAGGTATATCATTTTTGTTAATTGAGCATGATCTTGGCTTCATTATGGGGTTTGTAGTATTTGTATAAAACAAAAATTTATACTCATATTGTTCTTCATATGGCTGTTAAAATTTGGTAACGGATTCATTTATGTTTTTCACTCGCTATTTTGCTGTTAGATGTGCAAGCTTGTGGAGGAAAATGCCAATGAATTAGTTCAGACCAAATTAGGAACCATTTGTGAAGAAATAAGCAGGATTCTCTCTACTGGGCAACAAAATCCTTCTAATTTGACAGAGCCCATAGTCAATCCTGATAAGCAATCACAAGCCAAGACAAAGAGCAATGTTGTAGTTCCCGGATCATCAGCTGATCAAGATGACAACAAGCATGCTGCTGTGGCGGACGTTGACATGACAGATTTGGCTGCAGAACCCGAACATACAATCTTGGAGTTAGACCCTGACCCAGAAGAGGAAGAGGAGAGCAGAGAACTACATCGTGACGTTCAAGCTCCTGCGGGTTTGGGTTCACCTCAGTCGGGCCCGACAAATCTGGCCGGAAACTCTGGAAATGGTGTGGGAGAGGGAATTGCAGAAAAACCTGAGCAGGTCATAGTATTGGATGATTAAATGGGAGTGATGATACTAGGCTGGTAGGCTTACTTTCTTTGTACCCTTTGTGTTGCAATGAAAATGTGTATACCGCAGAAAGTAATTGAAAAATAGCCGGACCTTCTTAATCATATAATAGAGTAACTTTTCACCCTCATGAGTCTTTTAGTTCTTTTGGCCCGACCCAACTGTCTAACTCCTTGACTACTTCCACTCAGATTGGAATTGGATATTGCTCAGGATCTGAAAAATAAAAACAATAAAAGGATAAATTATGGTTGGCATGAGATAAGACTTCTTGGTGATGTGTACAACCACATATCCATGTGTGAATGGATAAAAACTTAGTTGCAATGGGGATAATACTGTTTTGCTATTCTCGACTAATAATACTATGCTACGGGAAGGTTTTATCTCGTTTATCAAGGCGTTATTGATTGGAAATGGCAAAATAGTGATATCCTGTTTCATGGAAGTCTTTCTCATGAGAAGCTTTTGATCTCCGACCAAGTTGCAGGAAATTTAGAAATTCAGCATTTCGATCACATCAATTGCGGCCCTATCCGTTTCCTTCAACATCAAAACTGTAGTTCCAACAATTTGACACATAAAAATGTCAATGCCTACGTCTATATCTACATGCATAGGCATTGTTTTCTAGCATGGCCCCTGGAAAACCTACTGCTCTGAGTCTGAAATAATAACCCTAATTTTTATCTACTTTTTTTGTTTTGTTTTTATTTTTTTTCTCTTGGGTGGTGTAGGCCAAAACAACATGATAGTTGCTTTCCGTCTTCAAAATTTCAACTCTCTCGTCGTTATCTAAACAGGAGCCTAAAATCCTAAACTCTCTTGTATTCTTAAACATTAAGACTTAATTAACCATAAGATTCTTTAGTTTGATTGCTGACATTATCATAATATAAATACTAATAAGTACCAAAAGCACAGCACGGTCACCAGTGATGTAGCAACTACCACTATTATTTATCACCAACACCACAAGATAATTAACATATGATGTTCGCCAAATTTTATTTCTTGATGAACCCATCTAAAAATTAACTTATGGCACAATTAAATACTAATTATTGTGAAAAATGCGCTAAATTTTGTTCGTTTTGCCAAACAGAATAACATTACATATACTTTTTCTCCACAAATGATATCGAGGGAGGAGGAATTCGAACACATGATCTTGGATATAGGGATATCAACTCTTCTAACAACTTGTGCTACATCATTACATATATTTTAATTGCGAGTTCCATGATTTCATAAGTTATTATTCTTCAAATAGAGACATAAAACTCAGAACCTTCCAATCTCTAGCCTAAATTAATTAGATGCTAATGACGGGTACTTGTCTTTCACTGTTGAAAGCGTACGTTCCTAGGTCATCAAAAGCCCCACATGTTCCATACTCACTCAACCAGGTTGGCCAAGTTTGTATTATTATTAATCATGTTCATCCCTTGTAAATTAATAAAGTCTCACTTAGCGGAAAGAGAGAATAAATTTAAAAGCTCTCGAGGTCCACTATTGATGTACCAAGTTCAATCGTCGTTTTATTTTCTTCCTTTTGAGCAGCATCAAGGGTTCACCAGTCATTTTCTTAAGCTTCTTTCGATCTTTGAAGTGAACCAAAGAACACCATGTCATGTAGTTTTCTTAATTATTCATTTACCTAATTTTCCTAGCGCAATGATACAATATATTATTTTAATTTATATGCGCAAACGATAATTTAGCTTTCTCTAAATTACTTCGATCAACTGACCTAACACACAAATCATGATTCTTCTAAAATCGGAAGACATATACACAACAGAAAGATATGAGAACATAATTGTAATAATTGTAGGACGAACTAGCTAGAAATCCGTGCATGAAGCCCTGAACATGTCTTCTGCACCCTTTGTGTAAAAAAGGAAAAAAGGAAAGAAGTTGATTTATTAGGTTGTTTGCCCATAGATAACATTAAGAAATAAGGATGGGGTTCTCTCAACAAAAAGAAAAGAAAAGATGGGGTCGGGACCGTTTGACATTTACACAGTATTGCTAAACAATTATTCAAAATAAAATATTTTAATAAAATATTTGGGAATACATTTTGGATTATTATAAGCAATTTAGAACTATAGTTGATGTGGCATTAAAAAGACAGGCACATGCATCGCTGAATTTGCACAGGAATTATTGTGCTCGATGGAAACACATAAAATTTGTCATGAAGTTGAAAGATATGCACGTTGACTGGATCAAAGTTCAGAAATTGTTGCCAATAATTTGAAGTAAGTAAAATCAGATATTAGAAAAGATAAAGATGCAGGCATGCACTAGGCACTAGGCACTAGTTAGCTAGAGTCTATAGAAGAAAAGAAAGAAAACACATTCCTTTACAACTTTAATTAAATAATAGATCTAATTTATACTCTAAGCAATATAATTATTATGTGATAAATTAAATTAATGTATAATAATTAAAGTGAAGAAAAGGTTAAGCAAAAGAAAGAGCCCCGAAAATAAGGCAAGGTGCTGGGAAAGGTAGATACAGGAAGAGACAAAGGGCGGGCTTTAAAACCACGCATGCTTTGCTATCAAGAGAGAACCACTTGCCAACCCCTCTCCCTCTCCCTCTCCCTCTCCCTCTCCCCCTCCCTCTCCCTAGTCTAGCCTTCTCTTTCCCTCAAAGACATGCCAACCTGTTCTTCCAACAGTAAGCTTCACTTCAACCCCACACATCTCCTTCTCTTCTCACTCCAATCTTCCAATCACCAGGTCCACCTTTTCCCGCTAAACAAAACAAAAAACAAGTTTCTATGCATCTTGTTGCCTTTATATATTCGACCTAGTAGTTTTTTATACCGTTTCATTTCATTCATTGTTCCTTTTTTGGTTTTCAACTGCGTATATACATATATTTTAGATATGTATGCCCTATAGAAGGATTCAACTTGAGTATCTACTTTAGTTTGGAGCTAAATCAAATTAAACATCAATAACATTTACCACTGCACCCGAGATTCTAGGTTCGATTCCCCCTTTATCCAATATCACTTATATAAAAATTCAAACCAAATTACAGTAATGAGAATGGGTTTAAAATATTGAAAATAAACATATAAAAATCAAAAGGGCAAAGTCTAATTGTCAATGTTATGGAAGGTGACATGCATGGTAACTTAACAGATGTTCGAAATAACGTTCTAACTACCTTAATACATATATATATATATATATATATATATATATATTATAACTAATTAGTATATATAAATGTGGTTTTTAAAGTAGAATGCTTTTGTTTAGTCGCTGTGACAAAGGCACATGTTGCTCTTAACCTGATATGACATGCTTCTTCATACATTATTACAGACGGGAAGCTTTTGGAAATATCAAAAAGACCTCTGATTATTTGCAGCACCTGGCTCCAGAATAAGTAACAAACAAAGCTAGGGTTACAGATATATGTGATGTGATAAGTCTCCAAATTAATATAAGTTTTCCATTTTTTTCTTGAATTATTATCGACCTAGCTCAAGAAAAATGAACGTCTGCGATGGTCCCACCAAATAGACGTACTCCCTGGGGTCCACCCATGGAAGATGATGGACTAGAGTCTAGAGAGAGAGAGAGAGAAAGGTAGTGGGTTTCCAAGTGCGAGACAGATCATAACACTACAGAAAAAAGCACAGGAGGAGGAGGAGGAGGGGATATGTATATATATATATATATATATATATATATATATATATAGTACTATAGTCTTAAATTCACCTATTAATTCAGTCTTTAATTTCTTTCATGATAAAAAGTACACAGTACCATGCAAAAGCATGTGATTGATTCTGAGTAGCCATATAATTAACTAACCTCCCTACCCATCTCTATATATTTACCCAACTCCTCACCTCTCTCTCTGTCACAGTTGTTAGTTAAGGCCAAGCTAAGCTTGAAAAAAAAAACCTGCACTTGCTACAATAAAACAGCTTTTAGTACAATCTCATCTCTCATGGCCACAGAACCTGATTTTGGTGATTACTTAAGGGTTATTTCGATCACCAAAACCGCGTCTGTGTTTCCAAAAGTTTTGCACCCTCCAAAAATTCTCACCCTCTCAAACTTGGACAGGCAGTGTCCAGTCCATATGTACTTGGTTTTCTTTTACGGACACGAGAATAATAATTTGTTCGTTGATCGTGATTCAGTTTTCAGAGGCTTGAAGTGTGGCTTGGAGGAGGCTCTGTCGGTGTGGTACCCGGCGGCGGGGAGGTTGACCTTGAACCCTAGTGATGGAAATAAGCTTAACTTGTGGTGCAACAACAAAGGAGCTATTCTGGTTGAGGCAGAGACGCAGGTTGAGATCTCTGAGCTTGGAGACCTCTCTCAGTACAATGACTTTTTGGAGAAGTTGGTTTACAAGCCTGTGTTTGATGGAGACTTCTCTCAGATGCCTTTGGTTGTTGCTCAGGTACGTACTCATCAAATTGATGACCTTATTTCAATATAGGGAAATTTGCAGCACCTAAACTTTTAGCCATATATGCTTTTATTACATGAACTTTCAATTTTTACCATTAATCACCTCAACTTTGCAAAGTGTAGTAAATTATCTCCTATGTGTAACTCCATTAAAATTTCCGTTAAATAAAGTCACAAGTTGAACATATGATATTTTTTAAAGGAAACTTTCATCAATTTACTATAATTTTTTTTGCCAAATTATTATAATTAAAAACATTTTTTAAAACTAACATAATTAAAAAGAAAAAAAGGAATTCAACCTAATTATCCCATTAGCTCCCCTTCCCCCTTCTCCTTCACGACAGCCCCCTTCCCAGCCAAAAGGCCACAGCCCACAACAATCCATCCCTCCTACCCCACCCTCGCCCTAAAACTCCCCTCCCCACTCTCTCTCTCTCTCTCTCTCTCTCTCTCTCTCTCTCTCTCTCTCTCTCTCTCTGTGCACAAACAATAGGCCAAGCTCTGCAAATCAATAACAAATTCAGCTTTAACTAGGTTTGCCAAGTTTGATTTTACTAGCACAAAGAAAAAAGGAAAAGGACTTGATTGCTAGGTTTTAATGTATTAGAGAACTAGGGTATGTTTAGCACTCTTGAGCATATCTTCCACTTTTTGTAAGACTTCACCTTGAATTGCAAATTGGAATTGGAGGAGAAAGATTTTGGGGAGGCAAGAGATAATATGCTTACTTAACAAAAATCTTAACAGAGTTACACGTAGATGATGAATTGCTATATTTTATAAAGTTTAGGTGGTTAATAATTAAGATTAAAAGTTCAAGTGATAATCACGCACGTACTTAAAAGTTCAAGTGATATTTATGCAAATTTCCCTTCAATATATATGCATTTCTTAATTTAAAGAGAGAAATCATGTATATATATGTGTGTGCGTGCATGTCTTTTTAATTGTTCAAAGACATTAATGTGTTTCTTGAAATTAACCCTTCATAGCTAGAACAAATCCCAATTGGACCAATTCCATTTTCCTTATTATTATTATTATTATTATCTTTATTTATGTTTTAATAAATTTAATATTATTAATTATTTTTCAGACAAATCTTTGTTTATTCTTCATTAGGGTTTCTTGAAATTACATATAAGAAAAAACTCCTTAATTTGGAAGCATGCTCCCTATACACTGAATAAGGAAAATATGCGTGTAACCAGTTGACAGGGACATTGAGTCCGCCCCATGTCACCAAAGTTTGAGTTCCCTTTTCCATGCATAGATTAGATTAATTTGGAGTCATTTAAGTCATCGTTTATATATTAAAAAATATGTGTGTGTGTTGTAATTGAATTAAGTTGGTTAAATTATTCTTGGAATGGTTACGTTGGTGTAGGTGACCAAGTTTGGGTGTGGAGGCTATTCAATCGGTATTGGTATCAGCCATTCGCTGTTTGATGGCCCGGCGGCATATGACTTTATGTGTGCATGGGCTTCAAATTCTGCCGTAATTATGAAACAACACAAAGCTTTGGAGCTGCCTGATAAGTTGCCAGTGCACGACAGAGGGACACTGTTGATGGGTAAGTTTGGTCATGAAGCTCCAAAAGGGGTTGGTGCAAAGTTCTTGCAAAATGGGAACGACGTCGTCCCTTCGGTATTGACAAGGGCTGCTGCCGTGGATCATTTGTACCAATTGATAATGCAAGCAGCAGCAGCATCCAGTGACCAGATCAAATTGGATCAAATTGAGAATAATTATGTTCATAAAACCTTTCATTTGAGCGGTGCATTGATAGAGAGTTTGAAGAGGGAGGTTTTTGGTGGTGACATGGGTGGTTTTTCTTGTTCATCCTTTGAAGTTGTTGCTGCTCACCTCTGGAAGGTAAATTTATCAATTCAATTTGCCACTGAAACTTTAGTTTTATCAAAATTACCGACCACAAAAATTATTCGAGTTTTTATGAAAATTCAACACACTAATTAATGTATTCAATTGAGATTTTGAAGGAGTTTAAAAGTTTGGGAATATTCACTTTGTGTTTACACTCCACTTGTAGTTTGTATTAACCAACGTCGACAAAAAAATACTGTCGTTTTTTTTCCTTTTTTGGAAGTAGTTCCAACGTACCAGTTTATATGCAACTACGCATCAATCAAATCAAAGACATAAACTCAATAATCAAGAGCAATGTCAAACTTAACGAATTGTTGGGTTAATCCATAATAGTATTTCTTTCTAATTGTTCATCACAAAATTGAAGATTCATGAATAATTTATGTGAATTTATCAGGCAAAGACCAAAGCTTTAGGAGCGAGGAAGGAGACAATGGTGTGCCTGCAATTTGCAGTGGACGCGAGGAACAAGGTGGAGCCTCCACTCCCTGAAGGGTTCAGCGGCAATGCTTATGTCCTTGCCTCTGTTGCCCTAACAGCAGGGCAAGTAGAGCAAGCGACCCACAAAGCCATTGTTGAAAAGATAAGGGAAGCCAAGAACTCTGTTACAAGCAACTATGTCAAGGCATATATGGAGGCAGTTGCAGGGCCCCAGACATCTCTGCCTCCTCTCAAGGAGCTCACTTTGATATCTGATTGGACCAGAATGCCCTTCCACAAAATTGGGTTCTTGCAAGAAGCAGCAGCCTATGCTTCTCCACTGGTTTCTCCAATCCCACAGGTTGCATATTTTATGCAGAATCCTAGGGATAATAGGGGCATTGACATGAGAGTTGGATTGCTTCCACACTGCCTCAGTGCCTTCACTCGCTACTTCCTCACTAATAAATGAGCAGTGAAAACTTAACCCGCTTTTGGGGCTCACTCGGGTATAGTGAGTCGAGCGAGAAAAGCACTGTTAGGATTAGAATAGATCAAGAGTTCGTTTGGTCGATCCAATGTAACAAAAACAAAGAACAACTTGCTGTGAAACTGTTTGATTTGTTTAGCGTCTACTTTTCTCTTTTTGTTTGTAAGTGGTGTGGGGCGGGGGTTGTGAGCAAGTCTTTAGGTGGTCTTTGATGATTAGATGATAATATATATA
The DNA here is from genome assembly GCF_965620075.1 of Prunus avium. Classification (NCBI taxonomy): domain Eukaryota; kingdom Viridiplantae; phylum Streptophyta; class Magnoliopsida; order Rosales; family Rosaceae; genus Prunus; species Prunus avium. The sequence goes on along the minus strand of NC_142284.1, from coordinate 48,442,034 downwards.
TATATATATATATATATATATATTAATGATTATGATTTGCCATATGAGTTGTTCAAAAGCCAACTATTTATTCCAAGATATATGTGAGATGGTCGTTTGGTAACGCACATTACAGAACAAACTCAAATTATAAAATTATGGTGACATGTACTATTCTTGGTCAGGCGAAAGATGCTTCAATAAATTGTGAGTCCTGTCATTATCTCAATCAAATCGTAATCTTCATATTCGTGCATGTAGAGCCACATATAAGACTAAATAATTCACAAAATTCTTCTTTCATTTTTGTAATATATATATATTAAAATGAAGAAAAATAAAGCTGCTGCGTGTGAGGAATAGAATGCTAGTTATGCAGAACATATTAAAGGGAAGCCAAAGCATATATGTAGTGTAGTCAAAGAGATATCATTAACTACTCCTTAATACATTGCCGGGGCTGGATGACAGCAGATTAAACAAGCCCTAATTTTGTTCGATAAACAACTAAAACGGATTAATGTGCAACTAAACTAGAGAGAATGGAGACTAATTCTTGCTAGGAAAATACAAAACTTGATATTAATGTAAATATGTAGACAAATGCTCTGAAACTAGAGGAGTGAAGGACAGTGATATCTCCTCTCTTTTTTCCCTACATGGCCATTGAACCTTCCCCGCCATTGACTTCGCCTTATCTCCTTTCCTGCATCACCAGTTCATGTTATTGAGTTTCAAAAAGCTAATGCTTATATAATCACTGAAGACCGTCTATGTTAAATTTGCATTAACCGGAAATATGCAGTGAAATAGCTGCACTGTTTCAGATTATGTTGAAAGTTGGCTAGCTCCAAACAGAAAATTTAATCAAGTAGGGAAGATGAAAACTAAGTTGCACCTATCCGGAGGCAGAAACCAACATGATTTATTTTAACACTATTTCTTTTAGCATACAGGACCCTACAAGGACTGTTACGCCTCAACAGATCCCCAGAAGTGTTGCTAATACTTGCACAAAACTACACAAAGCTCACCTTTATCTTTTGGTTATCAAAACATTGTAGAGGGAATGTCAGTGAATCCAAGTTCAAACAGTAATAAGCAAGGCAGGTAAAATAAGTTTCTTACCTGTTTCATCATTGCACTCACTAACTCATCCAATGACCCAACATTGTTGGGGTTGTAACCGCCCTGCAGCTTCCGTTGGTCCATAAGGTACCCCGGTCTCATCTTCAATGATGCATCCTGAGTTGAGAGTTCAATATCATCATATTTCATGAGTAATGGATCAAGAAAATTAGATTGTCCAATCAAATTGAAGTCCATGTTTCTTTGGAAGGTTGTCCTTCTAGAGTCCGAATTCTGGTCAAAAGGAGCCACAGTATCATTAACCGGCATCAAAGAGTTCATTGAGGTACATATAACATCTGAAGGGTATTGGGAATCCTGCTTATGGTCATCCCACCCCTGAAATGGGTCATTATTAATTGTTTGCTCAGAATTATTGCTGATTGCAGATGCTTGGATTGGTAGTCCAAATCTTGAATCCTGCGATTGACAGGAGATAGAGACATCAATCTGAGGGCTCCCAATTTGTGAAGACATAACAGGCATATTGTCCTTCAGGTTACTTTGAAGCAGAGTAGGTTGTTTGAATGAGTCACGTGAAGAAAATGAATTTGAGCGGAACATAGATGGCTGAGAAGCGCTTGACCAGTTGTCATTCAACCTACCATGATCCAAAAAAGGTGGTGACAATTCTGATCTTAAGGAGGCCCTTGATACAGAAGATTGATTTACATAATTTCTTCCAACTTCAGAATCTCGAGTGTGTCTTAAAATTGGGTTGTCTCCAAGCCCAAGAGCATCATTTGAACTATTAAACACTTTTGCATCTGGGAGACCACTGGAAGTAGGATAAACTGTTGTACCATTGACAGCAGCAGAGAAGTCTGCAACGCAGGCAGCTTCAGTACCATGTTGTTGATCAAGTTCCAACGGTGCTGGCAGTATATTTCCATTACGGTTTCCAGGAAATATCAATGGCTGATCATTAATGGAGTTGCTTGTATTCTGTGCATGACTCAATTGAAACATTCCTGAAGAAGGAAGACAATGTAGACCCAGACCAGCAGGAGTGTTCAATCTACCAACCATCCCACTAGGTGGGAAGGATCTGAATGCATTGTTATGAAACTGACCAGGTCCCGTCAGTGGATGGAAATTTCCAACTCCATTCATAGAAGTCATTCGCAAATATGAAGAATCAGAAGTCCCTAAGGCTGCCACCATATTAGCTTGTTGGTTTGCCACACGGCTGATTCTTTTCAGGTAAAGCCTATATTTCTGCAACAACAAAAGAATAAAACAACATAAGCTTCCTATAATAGAATATTACTACTGTCTTAAACTAAGGGAATATGAGCATTCATACCTGGAGATGGCTTGCCACATTTTCCCTTGTAAGCTTTTCAACATTCATCAAATCTAAAATCTTTTTGGGTACAGCCTCTGCATACAAATAAATTTAAGCAAAAGAGTTAGTATTAAAAAAATCTTTATAAAAAACACAAAGTATGACAGATTCGGGATACATGATCTACTCACTACTAGGAGTTTCAAATCCAGGCTATAAATGCAGAAACTTCAGAGATGATTTCAAAAAAGACCAAAAGATTGAAAAATTCCGCATATTAAGGGTTATCACAAATACAAGGATAATTTCCTCAAATAGCTTTGACCAAGGATTAAGAACATACTGTCAATGCCTAACTGATTAACAGCGGCCACAAACTTGCGATGCAGCTCTAGAGACCAAACAACCCGAGGCTTTTTCTGGGTTGACGGATCGTCATTATCATGTCCATCCTCATCACGATCATCATCCTCATCCTCGTCCTGATCCTTCCGTTTTTTATTGAGCTTTGCATTCTGATCTGAATTTCCTGTGCCCGCTGATCCAGGTCCTCCTTCACCATTTCCAGCATGTGACTTTTCTTGATTGCAAGAATTCTGGTCCTTTGAATCGACTTTCTTTCTTCTTATCACATGTTGCCATATGTTCTTTAACTGCTCAATTCGGACGGGTTTTAGCAGGTAATCACAAGCTCCATGGGTGATTCCCTTCATCACAAGCTTGGTATCCCCATTTGCAGACAACACTAAGAACACGTTTACAGTTATAATTAGTAATGAATCCTAACTTAAAAACAAGAGCTGCAGAAGAGCTCCTACAATTCTACCAATATCTTAAAGATTTAAGATATCTCGAAATTTCAGAATTTAACAAAACAAATGAAAGGGATTTCACAGTTTTGTATTCATTTATCAAAAGTTTAATTAAAAAGTTTAAATTGGGAAAAAAAAAAAAAAAAAAAAAAAGCTACAGACAACATAATGAAGATTGTGCAGAGTTAGCGTGGCTTTACTTATAACAGGGAGATCCATCTCAAGCCCTACAAGCTCGAGCAACTTGAATCCATCCATGTCTGGCATATGTACATCACTGATAACCAGGTCAAACTTGTTCTTGTTTTCTCTCAACAACTTCAATGCCGTTATTGCCTGACTGGTAGTGGTAACTGCAAGATCCATCAAGGTTACTATAAACCCACCAATTTTCAAGGGGGAAAATCAAGCGTACAGATGCAAAAAAAGAGCAACCAAAACAGACCAATCTACCACAACCCAACTGAAAATGTTGATTGTACCTATAGAAAATGCAATAGAGAATTCAATTTGAATGTAATTGAGAATCCATTTGCGGAATGCCTGTCTCCCCTAATTGACTAGAATATCTAAGAGATAATCTTATTTCTAAATTCAAAGGAAAAAACAAAACATTTTCTCCTAATTTTAGTAAAAAGAATCAACCTTTTATATGCAAATCATCATTACAAGAAATTACAGAATCAGGGAGAAAATATAAAATTGACTGACAAAATTACAGAACTTAGAGATAGATATTCTTGTTTCTAAATTCAAGGGAAATAACATGACTTTTACTCCTAATTTTAGAAGATTGGATCAACCGTTTAAATACAAATGGATATTAGAAGAAATTATTGAATCAGGGAGACATACAAAATTGACTCACAAAATCTTTTCAAGAAACACATATCTAAGAAGCCATGTTCGTGCAAACTTATATTAAACTGACTTTGGCATAAAACCCGAAGTGCAAACAAATCACGGAGGTGCTATAAATTTACATAACCAAAATGAAAACTACCAACAGCAACACAAAATCCAAACAAAAAACACCATTTTAGCACCAAACAAAACCAGAAGGCATCACAGAAACCCCATTAACAAACCATGATATTTGCACCGACGGAGTAGAGCATCTAAGAGCTTAAGGCAAATGGGATCATCATCCACGGCAAGCACACGCATTCCAATGGGAAACTGGTCTCTGGGTTCATCAAGTACCCCCTCAACAGTCATTTTTCTCAAGCAGAGAACTTGACAAACTCGGAAAATAAAAATGGAAGAGAGAGAAGTGAAGTTTGAATGTTGAAGCCTCTTGCTTTTTTGAGTTTTTGGCAAAACCCAGAATCAATAAAAACACAAAGATGCAGAGAAAATGACTTGTAAAGTCTAATGGGTTGGGTGATTAGAGAGAGAGGGAGAGAGGGAGAGAGGGAGAGAGGGATTAAGGAATGCGATTAGTGGTAAACATAGACTATTATTAATGAAGGTCTCTCTTTCTCTCTCTTGGGGTGTGTGTGTGTAAGCGTTGAAAGAGAGAGAAAAGGAATCTGAACTATGTATGGACTGTGAGAGAAGGAAGAAGAATTAGACCCTGTAGACTTTCCTGAAATGGACCCTTTTTTTTCCTGGTTTTGGGCTCAGTTGATTCTCATTATTATGATCTCGCATTAATTTTGATTTTGAGTTTCTTCCCTTCTTAAATTTTTTTGTGTTTTGACTATTTCAAAAATAAGAAATTAAAATTTTTGGAACCCAATAAGAAAAAGGAAATTAGAATTTTCCAAATAAGGAACAAACGAATTAGCATTAAAACTGAAAAATACATATGGGGAAAAAGAGAATCTTACCAAGTTGACTGGTTCTTTTATGATTTTATCTGCAACCGAAAGATTTAACTGAAGATTCTGATATGATTTATTAAATGGAAGAGAAGTAAATCCACACAAAAAATTTCCTTTTTCATAAAATACAACATAGTCCCCCCGGTTTTTCTACTAATTACTCATTTTTCTTCAATAAAATACTATCGTCTTCCTCTAAAAAATGTTTTTCTTTTTCATATTCCTTTTTGTCAAAATTTCCTAGTTGGTTCTTTTAATATTATATTTTCATTAGATTTTGCTGAAATTTACATGTAGTGATATTTAAAGGAAAAAAAAACCATTTATTGTCTTGACTTTTTCCTTTATGTTTTTACAAAAGAATGTATCGCATGCAGCATTTGAAATTCAAATATAGTGGTCTAGATTGGGATTTAGGAACCCGAGTTAATTTGGTGCATGATTATAAATGTTAAATACTTGTCGATTTGTAACTTATTTTTCCACCATGATTCTTAAGAAACACAAATCTAGAGTTGCAATTTACATGATATTGTTAAGATTTAGTTCTATATTTGGTTTCATAATTACCTTCAATAATGAGGAAAAAAAAGATCTTTTTGGTCATTAAAAAAAAAGATCGAAGAAGAATGTTTGATTATGTAAAGAATATAAAGATAAGAAAAACACATAAGTAGCTTTTGTTTCAATATTGAATAATGAATATTGTAGACTTTAAGAAATATTATTTTTGGAAGGCTCGTAGTAGAAAAAAAAATCCCTTCTTTTTCATAACATTTTTGTATTTCTTCAATATCTTCTTCCTTTTTTTGGCTTGGAATTCCAAAACAAGTTCCCACAATATACTGATTTTAGAAGAAGCGGAAAAGGGTCTTAACCTGCATTTGAACCCCTCTAGCACCTTAGTAGCGTGTATGAACCCCCTCCTCCTTGTAGTTTAGACTATCGCTTGTATTTAAAAAAATCTTATTATATTTACATATATATGTTGATTTTTCTTCCTTTTAAAAAATTAACACATTCCAATGTCTTCGTTTCAAACAATTTTCTTTAGTCAATGATTTGGCTGCTAATTTTCTTCTTAATTTGGTAAGAAACTTGTAAATGAAGTGGTTAAAAACAATTCTCGTCGAATTTGACATGTCGTGTTCGACTCATCCCCTATAAAAAAAAGCTATATTATTCTTAATTTTGGTCTAAAGCAAAGAGCATGGCCTCTTCTAATTACACTAATTAAGTTGATACAATAAAACTACGTACATTTATCGTTTTCCTCTTATTGTGAATTTCAAAACAAAACCACTCGGCCAAAAAAAGAAAGAAAAAAAGAAGAAGAAAAAGTAAGATATATACCCGAAGATCACACCTTAATAAGTGATAGAGACAAATCCAGGAACCTGTGAAAGGTGGGTGGGTGGACCGTGGAGTTGGAGAAAGAGACACTGTGATGATTATTTAAGGGAGAGAGGGGGGGGAGAGAGAGAGAGAGGGAGAGCCAATCCTAAGAAAAGCTAGCAAGCAAATCAATCACATTCAAGTTCAATGGAAAACCCACTACCTAGCCTGGTCCTTGAGTGTGTCATCGACTCATTTTAGTGGAGAAAAACGTAGCATGAGGCATTTCGGATTTTTTGTGTGAAAAGTTATAATCTTAGACAATGAGATTTACCCTAAACCCTAATATAATATAATATTTAGTGGTTTCCATCCGTACTTAAGCCCTCAAAGCAAAGTTAACACAAGCTTTCATTTCATCCAACTTCTATCATTTCACAAACTGTATTAGAGTACCAGTACAAGTAGCTAGACTAGTTAATTAAACGATTATATATAGATTGCGTTTTAAGGATGATAATATTCTGATCTTAAGAACTCATTTAGAGTTATCATCGATGACCAAGAATGAGAACGACTCGTCATAATCGTAGTTTAATAAGAATAATTTAACTGGAAATCTATTAAGGGGCCATTAGGTAGTCAGCAAAAATCAACAGCCAGCAGCATAGGTTGATTGTAAAAGTTATTAAGTTACATCATGATGATTTAGAAGTTTAGTGGCAAAATAATCCTAACATCAAAGATTAAAGATTGATAATGATATAATTAAGTTAATTCCTACGGCATCTTGGATTGGAGGATCATGCAACCATTATCTGGCTCAAAACGAGACACCAATGAGCTTATATAAATAAATACATGATGATCAAAAGCAGCATCATTGACTAAGGCAACAAGTATTAATAAAATGGTGGCATGATAACAAAAGCTTATCCCTCTTTCTTGTTCTCTATAAGCATGAAATAATATAATATAGTTTTGCTGCTTGTGAAATGCATTATTTTAGAAGATTCATGTTGGGTGCAAAATCTTCAGATTCCTTGCTTTTTTGAGTCACATGATTTTCCGTTTGGCATGATTATATTTTAAGAGAGGAGGTAGGTCGTGGTGACTGGTAGGGGGGGAAGGACAATATGCAAGTTGGCTAAATATAAGGCAGGCTTGTGAATGGTCTCCTATGAGGTATATATGCTCACCATTTTTAAACATGTTGAGTGACTTTCCTACAACCTTCCTTTATCTGAATCGATTGCCTCATCATCATCTAAGTATTTTGCTATTTTAGTCTTCAACCAACACACATATGAATATCAACGGCTGGCAATTAGTGATGTTGCGTTGTCTAAATTCTTAAATGCGAATAGAGTTTTAGGTTTGAATAACAATTGCTCTGATTTACATGTTACGTGTGATTTACAAGTAACTTCACAGTAATTTAATGTTATTCTACGAGCATATAAGAATCAAGTGAAGCAATTATTATCTTATAAGAAAAGAACCAAGTAAATTGTCACATCCTTTTAAATCATGGGAAGCCATGTAATAATTAAGAATTAACAAGCTTTCTGGAACATAAAATAATTAAGGATTTATTTCTGTAAAGCCAGGCAGCTGAGTTTTTTCAGGTAAGGCTCATATATCTGCAACGAAAAAGATAAGAAAAGTAAAGAGCATAAGAAGCTTGCTAGAATACAAGATAAAAGACTGCACTGAACTAAGGAAATATGAGCATTAATTTATACCTGGAGATGGCTTGCCACATTTTCTATTGTAAGCTTCTCAACATTCATCAAATCTAGAATCTTGCTGGGAAGAGCCTCTGCATCAAAAACAAACATATGAGCAATTGCAGAATTTAAATAGGGAACCCAAACGATTGAAGAACATATTGTCAATGCCCAGCTTAATAACAGCAGCAACAAACTTTTGATGCATTTCTGCAGTCCAAAAAAATGTTTGGGGCTTTTTGTGCTCTGAATTTCGGGTGCATAATTGCGAGCATGGTCTAGCAGATCGTTCATCACTCCCAACATGAACATGATCATCAAATATACCCTGACGATGGCCAAGATTTGTGTGCAGGTCCATTGAATAATAACCCTTCATCTTTCTCCGGATCACATGTTGCCAGATGTTCTTCAGCTCCTTAATGTGGACTGGTTTCACCAGATAATCACAAGCTCCATGGGTTGTTGTCTTCATCACATCCTCTGTACTGGCATTTGTAGACAACACTAGAGAAACAAGCAACAACATGTGTGTCACACTTCAAAAATTATGTCACATTAATGTGTAACTAAAAACTTCGAATTAAAATTTTTAGTGTGAAAAAAGAAGATATAAAGACAACATATAACATTGTCGATAACATGTCAATAACAACCCGTATTGACAAAATTCCGTCATTTAGCAAAGTAGGAACGTCTGCACTAGAATTCCTGATATTGGTGGTGGCTTACTTATAACAGGGAGATCCATCTCAAGCCTCACAAGCTGGAGCAACTTGAATCCATCCATGTCTGGCATATGGACTTCAGTGATGACCAGATCGAACATGTTTTCTCTTAACAACTTCAATGCCGTTATTGCGTGAATGGTAGTCGTAACTGCAAAATCCATTCATAATTATACTATTAACAATGAAGGAGAGAATTCTATTTGAACATAATTGAAAACCCTACCTATCTGTTGAAAATTATATCTCCTCTGAGTAACCGTTGGATCAAACAACTACAAGGGTCAATCTTATTTCAAGCTTTATGGGAAACGAAAATTAAGACTTGATCCAAATTTTGAAGAAAAAGATAAATAGTTTACATACGAATAATTGTTTTTATTTTATTATAACTAGCCTCTCTGCACGTGCTTCCGCGCCTGCGAAAGGCTTTTTTTAAAAAAATTTAAATTTATTTTAGAATTAAAAAAGATAATGGGTAGTTGTATTCCATAAAAATAGGATCCATTATTTGATTTTCTTTTAATTTTAATTTTTTTAAATATGAAAAAGTGTGAATTTACCATATTATCCTCATTTAATTAATAATTTCAATTCTTAATGTTTGCATTAACCAAGGGTATTTTCTGGTATTTTAAATGTTTCACAATTTTCTGCCTTTTGCTTTATATATATAGATACAAGCGACAATCTAAATTACAACTATAATGGGAGGGGAGTTTCTCAACCAAGGGGCCATGGGGGTTCAAACCTGAGACTACTAATCTACAAGTCATGACCTTTTTTTCATTGAGGTAGAATCCGTTGGCAATACAAATAATTGTTATATGAGGCCCAAAATACAAATAAATACCAAAAAGTAATTTGTGATCATATTTACATAAAATTCTCACCAAAAAATAAGACAAATAATTACCAAAAGAAACACTAAATATAAACAACAACACTATTTCCCATTGAAAGCCAAGAAGCTTAACCAAGGTGGTTGGTGTGAGTGGTTCGGCACTCTCATTCCTTAAGAGAGGTCAGGGGTTCGATCCCTGCTCTCGTACGGAGTCACCACTTTAGCCAGCACTTTACCCTTTACGAGCCGACCCGGTGTGAGTGGGGATTAGTCTTGATTGTGGTTAAGGCTTAAAGGTGTCACCCATAGTTGGGGCCCATCCAGGACCACCTCGTGATTCAGACCCAAAAAAAAAAAAGCCAAGAAGCTTGACAACATAGCAAAACTCCAAAAAAGAAGCATAAGAAGATAGAGCACATAAACAAACCATGATATTGGCAGTGGTTTGAGTAAAATCTCTAAGAGCATGAGGCAAGTAGGATCATCATCCACGGCAAGCACACGCAGTCCAATGGGAAATTGACCTCTTTTACCATCACGGCCCTGCTCAATAATCATCCTCTCGAGTCTCAACCACACAACTTCACAAACTTATGACCCAAAAAAAATCACAAACTCCCACTAAAAAAAAAATCGAAGAGAGAGAATAGTATCAAAGAAAAGTTTAAATAGTGAAGCCTCTTACTGGGCTTGTAAAAACCCTTCACAAAACCCAACTTGCCTGAAATGAACCCTTTTCTGGTTCAATTTGGCTTTTGGTACAAAGAATCCCAATATTAGAATGTTCCATTTTTTTAATTCCATCCTTTTTTATGGGGGAAAATTCACTTTTTCATTAGAGAAAAAAAATTTCGAGTGGCATTTACTCATTAATTTTGTCCGAAGTTTTTTAGCAATAAAATTGGCACTTTAAAAAATTATTAATTAACATAGTTGTGTAATTTGTTATTGTATATCATTATTTCCACAATGGTTTTCAAACCACATAAGTTTAGAGTTGCAATTTTGCATGATATTGTGAAGAATCAACTCTAGGTTTAGTTTCATATTTACCTTGAAGGAAAAAGGAAAAAGAAAAGAAAAAAAAGATGAGCCTTTGGTTATGTTCGAAGAATATCACGATTTTTTTTAATACAAGCGATATTCTACTTTAAACTAATCTAAACTACGGGAGGGTGATTTGAACTCGGATGCTAAGTGGAGAGCACATCCGCTCTAGCTAACTTGGTTATGTTTGAAGAATATCATGATAAGCAAACATAGTTGAAACCTTTTCAATCGTTTTGCGAACATAGAATTTTGGATGCATAGATAAATATCCTTGATTGACTGCGCTACAACGCCTTGCTACAATGTGATAATTAGACATACAACATAAATCCAAATAGATGATAGTAGGCTACATGTGGAGTTGTGGATATTCCATTTTCCCTTCAATATTTCCAAGCATTTGAAGCTGCCAAACAAGAAACAAATCATTAGAAATGTAAAACCAAACCTAATTTTTAAAACGAAACGAAATACTATTACTAATGAGGTAATTGAGTGTGTGCTGGAGACTTACCTTGGCTTGATATAGTCCAGTCTTTGTCTTGACCCAGAGCCCAAAAGAAGTATCCACCCAAGCCTAGCGACTTCGCAAACCGGACCTTTATGTTCACGGATCGGACATCATCATACCCGATCCAAGAGCTACCCGAATAAGAATAATACGCCACCGCTTTGCTATCAAATACAACAGTTGCATTAGTTCTCTTGTTAAAATTTAGTATTTGGTGATAAACCAAAACGCCATCCCCAGGCCCAACACCCAAAGCAGGCACTCCAACCCGATTCACGATCGGGTTCTTGAGCGTCCAAGTCCTCCCGTATAGTGGCAACCCCATGACGAGCTTATTGGGCGGTACTCCGGCTTGGATCCATGACCCGATTCCATAACTGGTACTAATATTACTCTTGGAATCATACAACGCAGCATGCAGCCCAGTGAAATTTTCCCATGACCCGTGATAATCAAAGCACATCGGGCTGGCCCAATCCAGATATTTACTTATTGCCCAGGCTGGATACGCTCTCGGGCCGCCATAAACGGTAAATTTCGACGCATAATATACCGCGGAGGTTAAAAGTAAACGCGGTTTACCGTTAATTCTAGCTTCATTGTCAAGAGCCGTCCTCCATTCCTTGTACAGCAAGGCAAGATTTGACATGTCCACAGCATCAGCTGGGAATTCCCAGTCCAAGTCGAGGCCTTGGAACCCGAATTTTCGAGCCACTTCAATGGAGGAACTGATGAAGGCTTTCCGGGTCAGCTGGGTGCTAGCCATGAGTGAAAATACTGTTGCATTGTTACCTCCGCCGCCGATGGAGAGAAGGGTTTTGACGGGCGGGTTTCGGGTACGGAGCGCTCCGATGAATTTGGGTATTGTTTTTTGGTCGAATTGGGTGAGGTTGAGTTTGTAAGTGGTGGGTTCGGGTAAGAGGAAGGCATAGTAGATGTGGGTGAAGTAGGAGGTGTCTATAGAGGAAGCTGGGAATGTGTTAAACGATGGCCAATATGCTGCTCTGATCCCTTTGTGTGGTGGATGAACAGAAGGAAACGTGTTTGCTTCACAATTTTGAAGTAGAATTGTGAGGAAGATTACAAAAGGCATGAACTTTGGGATACCCATTATTGCTGCTCTGATTTTGTCAGGGTTTGATCGCGTTTGTTTTATAGAGCAGGCAAGTGCATAGGCTATGGTTTGAATCGACCAAGTTGTCACAATTGGTTTTGTGCTTGGAAGTTTGCGGTGGAAGTTTCCTGCTGGAGACATTTTAATTTTCAAACTAGATTAGCATGTAGGGGTCAAGGAGGAGGAGGAATATATCAAACACACGCAGCCAAACTAGAACCAACGGAGCAAGAAAAGTTCTTTCTGTTTGGAATGGAATAGTAAATAGAAAGAAAAAAAAACAGGGTAAGTTAAATTTGGTTGCGGTGGTCTCAAATATAAATACAAGTCTGCAGACCAGTTACTTCTGTCTCTTTCTGTCCTAGTTTGAGTCTAAGTTGTTTTTTCTTTCAGTCCACTAATTTACAGGGTTTGGGTAAAACGCATGAAAAAATTGAATAGAAAAGTTGGACTTGTGCTTTAAATGAAATTCAAATAATTCTTTCAAGCATCATGTTCTTTGCTCTTCTTTTGAAGCATACAGTCATGATTCATGAATCATGATCACATGCACTGATCTGATATCTGGTTGAACTCCTTGTAAGACAACAAATGGCAATTGACAATTGAACAAGTCAAGTAAGAGTAGCATTATATAGTATCTTAACATGCCATGTTAGATGAACTGAGTGGTGATTGGCGAATAAAGCAAGCCACTGACTTTGGATGCACGCTTGATGGACTTTGTAATGTTTATCTAGATGTTTTCAGTGTATTTTTGATTGGTCCAATCCAATCAAATCAGCAAAACTAGCCAAAGTTGAATGCTTCAGCTTCAAAGTGGGTAAACTTCACTTTATATATTAAATATAATGATGTTGCACAGTTCTGAATCAAAATGTCAAATTGTTTATACTGGCAAAGAAAGTCAAAAAGCAGAGAAAGCATGGATCCACCTCAACAGTTTGAGTCGGCAGACCCTAAATTAGGATATGAAATGAATGAGCCCAAATAAAGGCCGGGCCTAGACCCACCCACTAAGAAGCCTAAGGTGGACTGAAGTTCACTGTTGGTGTTTTGGAGTGTGCGTGGGGAAATGAAAGTGGAAGTGTCTGTATTTGGAACACGAGTGAGGTGAGGTGAGTGGTTTCAAACTTACTTAGGGTTGGTGATATGGAAAGTATATTTGTACGTGGAGGAGGAGAGACGAGGATGACGAGGATGATGATGGAATGGAATGGAATAATGGAACTTTCCTGTGTTTCTTCTTTTAGAGTTGTGAATTGAGAAGTTGGTTTAAAGAGACAGAGAGATCTTAAAAAGAGATTTTGGTCCCATTTGATTTGACTATGAATGTTACATGGAGAATCATAAGGGGGTGTCTGTTTCGCTTAAGTTAAGCCAATGAGGGTAAAATGCCAAACTCCACTCAGTCAGTTGTGTTTATTCTACCAAACTTTTATGTGCGGGTTATGATTGGCCGAAACAAGAGAAAGTTGCCTAAAATGACTTTATGCCCGTGCAATAATTATCAATATTAAAACTCAGATTATACTTATCTTTCGGGCTTCACTTTGCAGATTTATTTCTCTTTAAATATTCATAATGCAGCATGTAACTGCACTATCATTGCATATTAGCATGAGCAACTCCACGTCACCTTCACCCTTTTTTATTTGTCGGCCATTTGTCGCCTTCTCTACCATTGACAAATCATCTCTCTCTTTTTTCTTCCTTTTTTTCTTCTTTTTTTTCCTTTTTTAAAAAATATCAGAATATTTGGCTTTATGCCAGCGACCCGAATTGGCTTTACCTGTCTCTCAACTTAGTTTATGTCTGTACTTTGCGTGCTAATACTATATTACTGTAGTAACATGGACTCTATGACAAGTTTAAGATTATATTTTATATTTAGAGCCTAGACAATTGACAACAGCTAGCTAGACCCTAGAATACGATAAAATTTAGGAGGAGAACAAATAAAACATTCACTTATTGGCAATGATAGTTAATTATATATATTTGATATGGCTATTAGGTTATGAAAATGACAATATAAAACCCAGTAATTATCTGAGGGGGACCGGGGCACTCTATCCAAGATAAGGTTCAAGCTCCCGCTTTCAGTTGAACAAGTAAGGCTATCCAATTAGACCGACGACTAAGCCCATTGTTATAGATATACTCACCTAATACCTAACGACATAGCCCCATTTTTGTACTAGTTACCCTCCTCTTCCTCAATAACATGCTATTGTTTTTCTCTGAAAAAAAGGAAAAAAAAAACCAGTAATTATAACATTTACTCCACCTAACATGTGTTGAGCCTGTGATCTAGTTCTCCAGTCTAGTTTTTCAAAGGGAAGATATGATTATAACACAAAAAGGGCATTGAGAAGGACCCTCATTTTCATGACCCCAACTCGAAGTAATTGATTAATTTCATTCTCAATAGAGATGGAGAAAATAAGTCAATGAAATTATAGGAAGATGTCAATAATGGTCTGTCCACAACACATGAGAGTGAGATGATTATGGAACATCCAAGCAAAGTGATGCCCCCACATAATGTGGTAAGGGGCACACTCAATGTACTAAGGCATCTGCATGCCCTGGCTAGGGCGACACTTCCGGGATCATCCGTCGCTTCAAGTCCGTCTATTTTTCAAGAAAATAAAACTCAAAATCTTTCTAAGGAACTTATTTTCTCGAATAAGTCACAAGTTCGAATGTCCAATCTTTAATTGATTTTTTTATATGAAAAAAATTCAATATGCGACAACAAATCTGCTATTGAGTTTGATGCACATTATTGAGCATGTTACAGTAAACAAACACAATCTTGGATATGATATCAAAGGAAAACGATACTTTCTTGTTAAAAATAAGTTTTTCGTTTTTTTTTTGGGGTCGATTTATTAATGTATAATATATATGTGCTAATGGATAGAACGGTGAAAAAGTTCCATTGATCCAATCAAAGTGCATGACAATAAGTGAACCTGCCAATATACTTTAAAGATCTAATTTGATGAAAGGATCTAATATTTTAAAAGCTAGTAGAACAGTGCATTCTTCCATTATCCATATATACCACAAAGCAATTTACTTTTCCCCCATCAATAAACTTTTTATCCCTGTTGCTTAGCTAGCTTTTCTATCAACTCAAATTTCATAATCCCAGTTGATAACTCAGAAGAAGAAAGAAAAAAAGAGCTCCAACATTTGTGCCATGGAACCAACCAGGAATTATGAAACATATATCATCTCTGCTCCAGAGGCTCCTCCATGTCCAAACACACCACTTCAGGACCCCAAAGAGACCAAACAGAAACTAGTTGAGGAAGATGAAGAGGAAGCTAATAAAGATCAAGAAAAAGAGATGAAGCCCAATATTTTAGTAGATCTTGAGGATTCAAATGGTGGGTTCAATCCAGAACTCAACCTCATTGATTGCCTGGACATGGGTTCATCAGAAGGTACAGCTGCCCCTAGCTCTGATGGGGCAGAGCCTAGAGTTTTCTCATGCAACTACTGTCAAAGAAAATTCTACAGCTCACAGGCACTTGGAGGGCACCAAAATGCCCACAAAAGAGAGAGGACCCTAGCAAAGAGAGGACAGAGGATGTTAGGGACACATGTAATGGCCTCAGCACCTGCAGGTTTTGGGTACCCTTACTTGCATCATCACCATCACCATCATATTTCAAGCTTGGCTTCTCTGCCTCTCCATGGCGCTGCTTATAATCACAAAGCTTTGGACATTCAGGCGCACTCAATGATTCACAAGCCTAATTCTCACATGTCATCTTCTTCTATTGGGTTCGGAAGTTCGTATGGAAATCGTGGCTACAGGTCAAGACCGCTCATTGATCAACAACCAGCAATTGGGAAGCTAGCCGCAGCAGCAGCAGCAGAGAATTTCCAAACGACGTCGGGTAGAGGCGGTGCTGGTAGATTTGACATGGGAAAGAACAAGATGGGTTCCCAAGCCAATGACGAAATTGGTAAATTCTGGTTGGCAAACGGCAGTCGTTTCAAGAGTGATCAGGAGGAAATGAAGAAGCTTGACTTGTCCCTCAAGCTCTAGGTAGTTTAGTATAGGCTCTGCAAAATTCTTATTCAATGTAACATATATGATCCTCTGTTTTGTTTTTTTTTTTCTTTTTTCTGTTATTATTGAGATGTTGTTTAAATTTTCTTGTTAAAATTTCGAATATGGTTCATGGTTGTATAAATTTTATTTTTTTTAGAACGGCAAAAAACCTTTTTCTTTTTGGTTTGCTTTGAACTTGTCCATAGCTATCTGGGTTAGCATTTTTCATTTTTTTATAACTTGTTGAATCCTCATTTTGGTTAAAAATAAAACAGAAAGAACCCTCTTGTTATTTTTCTTCAATTAAAGGAATTTTATTTTAGAAAACAGATAAATTTGGAAGGTGGAGCCATGTTCAAATCAAATAGTGTTATCAGAAGAGAGCTCCTTTGTTTTGGGCCAACAAAATTTCAAAAATGTTATGCTTTGCACGCGAAAGGACATGTGACGCTTGTGAGTATTGTTCTAAATAATTTAGGATTATCCGTCTACTTCGATCCAAACAAAACAAACAATCAAATACAATGAGACAAATTTGATTCTATAATCTTTGCCGATTTACAATAGACAGATCATAAACACATAATTTACCAAAACTTACCGTTTTTTAATAGCTCAAATGATATAGGACAGTCACCTTTATACCTAATACCTAATCCTAATGTGTGTTCGAATGCCGCGCCTCTCCAATATCAATTGTTTGTATAAAAATAAAGAAAATAGACTTGAGTTGAGACAAAGCTGCCACTGACGAAGGGGATTAGATAGATGAACGTGGAAAGTTGTCAACTTGAGATTACAAGAAACCCAAAATAAATGAGTCATACTTGGTGAATATAAGGTTGATGATGTTTTTTTGTCGTTGTATGCATCATATGAAATGACTTGCTTTTTCATTTTTTTATGTTCAAAAAATTGGTGGTATCTTTGTCCTCTTTTGAGGAGCGTGTACCGAGTCACTTTCGTTAACTGATCTGAAAATCTAGGAAAGATTTAGTTCAATTTTAAACATTTTTGTATAATAATGTAATAATAGTTTATGTGTCACATTTTACATAACTTTCCCATCAGAAACTCAAATTTCTTCGAGGTTGGCGTAAGTCACTGAACCTGCCGGCCCAATAAACAAGGTTTTCGCATTGTTGCCCCAGCACATGTCATATTCCCACACCTTCACATCTGCATGCACATTTTGCAAGTAAACCTTATGATTGTCTATGGGTTGATAAAATATTTAAGCATGCTGGAAACGCCGACAATTTGTTGTTTGCTGGTTTTTTATTTTCATTTTTTGGTATAATTCAAACCAACCGCCTTAGTTCCCCGAAAAATGATCCACAGACACCTTCAAACAATCATGTGAAAAATGATCCACAGACACCTTCAAACAATCACGTTTCAAACAAGGGCGATGGAGGACTAATGGCGATAACTAATAAAAACATGTTTTGAGGTTTGAACCAAGCTCGTGACATTACCAATTCCACTGTTACGAGACGCAATACTTCAACAATAATACTAGAGGCACCAACTTTTTTTCCGTCAATTTTATTCATCAAGAGATTTTGAGTTTCTATTTAAGTAAGACTTTCAGGACGCATAGCTGATAGCCCTTGTCAAACTTCATTTTCAGCTTAGCTAATGGAAATCAGCAAACAAAGACATGAACACTGCATAAATCTGCATACCATCACAAATCCTAATTTCCCATCACTTTGCTTGGAGTAATTCATACAATCAGAAGCATCTTAAAGCTATAAGACAGACAGAGTTGCTGACCTGAATAAATATTACATTGTAAACCTATGATTTTGAAGGCATGCTTACATATAATATAAAGCATAACTTAGGCAGAACCTTCTTTCCAATCAATGACAAATTTTTTCAGGGAAGAAGAACAAATGAATCACCACAAATCTAAATCGAGGGAAGAGGTATTAGACATGTGTACCGTTCTATTTTTCCAGAAAGGACTTGACCTTTCCCAACCATTTGATAAGTTCTATTCTGTCCTTGTTCGCCATATATTGATGCAGGAAAACAGAAAGCTCATCATTCACTCCCCTTGCTTCCAAATACTCAATAAACCTCTTTTGAATCGTTCTCTTCAAACTCCTGTCCAAAAACACAGAAGAAGAAACAAGTCACCTCCAAACACCCAACACTGCAAACTCATACAACCAACAAACATTCATTCTTTGTGCATCATATACTTGCTGGCAGAAATTAAGCAATGTACCTGAAATCAGGTCCCATATATGGCTTAGCCGGCATTCTATAACGATCAAGAACATAAACTTTCTGAACCTCTAGACGGTCCGGCCAGGCCGAGCACATAAACTCCAAATCATTGGAGCCATCCCCCCTGGAAATATCAACAAGCATACTGAGGTGAAGACGCACGTCTTCCCCTGAACTGTCATCTCCAGTCTTGGGAACCATTTCATACCCATCAAACATAGTAACTTCAATTTTAATATCCTCAGTGTCTCCAAATTTTCCTCTCATTGTCATCCACAGCTCACCTGGCCGATCTTGCAGCGTAAACGAATTGAATTTTGTAGGAGGCTGTTGTCAATTGTTATAATTTCCATCACAAAATATGAAAATGGATTACAATCGACATTTCAAACTGTCCAGTATGAATACACTTAAATGGGAATCGAGAAATCACAAAGACCTACTCAATCAAGTTAATAAAAATGGTTGCTTTCTCAGTTTATGTTCGTGCATTTTCTTACAAACCAAACAGAGGAGGAGGATGACCGACCTGTTCAGGAGGAGCATACTCGGACTGGTACTCCTCCTCGTTTCTGAGGATTCTAAGGATGTTAGCTTCCATGGGCGACTTGGGAAGCGTCTCAGAAGCGTAAGGTCTGTTTTGGAAGAGAGAGGTTGAGATTGCTTTCTGCACTTGCAGCGAAGGATTTGGGTGGCGTTGAATGACATTGATTAAGGTTTTGCATGAACAGGAAGAAGACAATCGCAGCGCACTTTGAGCAGTTCGAATTAATCGAGCCATTTAAGGTTGAGAATCTAAATTTTCTTTTTAGGGTTTAAGGATTGGGGTTTTAGGTGAACAATGGAACTGAAATGGGGAAGAAGATGGATATCTAATCTGGGCTTTGACGTCCAACGTAAACAATATTATAATGGACCTCAAACTCGGCCCAACTAAAAGAACGCAATTGTTTGGGCTTTGGCTACAAACCGCAGAGAATGTACTTTTGGGCCTTGATGAAGAGAAACGAGATCCAAAAAAGGCGGAAATAGATAACAAGAAGCCTTGACACATTCGTAAACGCTTTTAATTATTTGAATTACAAACCTCTTACGTAGCGACAACAAGCTTGAAACATGCACTTTTGTTGTTTATAGGCATCACTATTTGAAAGTTGAAATGCATATGGTATGAATGATTCTGGAGGTGTGACGCTTCTTAATTACTTGTCCCTAGCGCAGGGTTCTATAGTTCATAGAGCTCATGGCGGTCTTATCTTCTGCTTCGGTTCCTTGGTTTCTTAACCACCCAACATGATGCCTGAAAACTTGAAGAAGACTGAAAGTGATGGCAACAAAATTCTGTGGCCATTGGCATAGCCCTAATATACTCCTCCGCTTCACCAGCATTTTATCCATATGCTTCTCATCTAAACAGAACATTCAAAGGAGGGAGCAATGTTTTATTATTATTATTATTATTATTATTTCAAATAATATTGAGATAATTGATTGAATTGAAATCCAATAAAGTGGGTCCTGAAAGCCGACATGGGGTTAGTGCAATAATTTCTTGAGGCCATCCCTTGAATAATATAAGACATGAAAATGCACAAGCAGCAACAGTATTTGCCACGCTGCATTATAATGAAAATGAAAAACTGCATTACTTTGATGATGGCGATGAGATGATGACGCGGATATATAATGAGCTTCTCCGTCTGGACACATGGGTGCAGTGCTGGTGCAAAAAGGTTATGTCGTTATGTTATTGATCGGGATAGTAAAAAGTGTTATCCTCTTTGTATGAGAGTGTTTCTCGTATAAATAAGGATGATGTAAACAAAATACAAAAATAGAAAGTTTTACGGTGTGTTATCATTACTGCACAATTAATTTAATTAGAATGCTAAGGAAGGACAAACAACAAGGTGGATATTATGTCCTTGGTTCGTTTTTGTACAAAGTCGGAAAATCGAAACCAATTAGGAATCATATGTCACAAAGTTTATGACCATTCAAATTTGACCAAACTCTTCATATTTTATGGTTTATAAAAATAAAAATAAAATTGCGGACATCCTTTCCTTATATATAAAATTGTTTATGGTCATGCTTGACTGCCAAAATGAATGGATATCAAATTAATAAACAATGGGGTCACAGCCAGGTAGTAGATGTGACATCCATCTTTCTTGTTCTATGATGTTAAGGATGCGATCAATGACTACCATATAAAGAAATATATGTAACCATCCGAAAAACGGAAGTAACGAAAAATCTAATCTCTTAATTTTTTTTAACTTTTTTAAAATCTTATATATATATATATATATATGGATGCTAAATTATTGTAGTAAAGAAATTACAACAATATTTTTATACCCAATATGAATATTTTTGGCACAATTGGTAATAATTATATTATTTAAATTCACACTTTATATAATCATTATTTTTAATAATGTGATATTCTAAATTATTTTAATTTATGGGGAAGTAAATTCAAACTTGGTGCAAATAGTACGAATACATTGCCATTTCTAGCTGTGGTAATCAAATATTTGCAAGTTTTGTAAGATTTTCATTACAAAAATGATATGGAATTATTAATAACACGTCAGCACGACAATTGCTATAAATTACAAAGAGTTGTGTAGTTAAAAACAAACAAATAGAAAATTATATTTTCATTAAAGATATCCTAAACACGAAGTTGACCATAAATCCAAAATAACTTAAAATAAAAAAACAGAGTTTTAATCTCTTTGGTTTATGCAAGTTGGAATATTTCTGTTCGAGTTTTGTATGATATCAAAAGTTAAGAAGCTATTATGATTGATTAAACAAAAATTAATCTAATTAAAATATCGTGGGTGAAATCACTACTGTCTCCATTGTACGTGACAATGGCTCGTGGTCCTGGATATATAAGCCCATCAATGCGACTAACGATGGAACCCAAGTTCACAGCCTCATAGATTCTTCTTCACTCTTCCAACCAAAAAATAAAAATAAAATCACAATTCCCAATTTGTCCCTAAATTCCTCTGCTTTTCCCCAGTAAATTCCCCAATTTCCTTCCCACTTTTGTGGCATTAAGCAGGGTCATATAATAATTATATTATATGCAAACGGGGTTAGGCAAGTTGGTAAAGGTATTAAGTAAGTTTGAATTTCCTCCACGTGGATATCGCTTGTATTGTATGCATCTCTTGGTATCCAAGTTTGAATCCCCTACACATAGATATCGTTTGTTTGGAGGGGGTTTGAACTCGGTGCAAAGGAGCGGACACACTTTCTTAAGCAACTAGCCCTTAACCCACATTTGCATAATATTTAAACCTGATTAATAATATATTAACCCTAATCCAATTTCCAACCACTTGATACCAAAAAGTAAGGTTTGCAAAAGCAGAGAAGCAGCGGAGACTTAACTTACACGTTAGGTTGGAAAAGAAAGAAAGGCACGACGTGGACGAAATGGACTCAACCTTTTTCTTTTTCTTCAACCAATCACTCTACTCCCATTTTAATCTTAAAAACTTAAAAAGAAAATGACCAAATTATGCAGCAGCTGGAGATTTCTGTTGCAGAAGATCTAGAAGCCTATCCTTTGCATACGTTGGTTTTTTACCTGGTTTGTATTTTGTAGGTGTTTTTGGGGTTTCGGTCATGGTCTTGGTTTTGGAGCTGGAATGGCATTTTCCGTAATTAGTTAAACTTGGAGGGGTGTTTTATCTGATCAGCAATTCACTACCAAAACAAACAGCGTCTCCCATTTTAGTTATAAAAGCGAGTACACGGCGATGACACTTTCGGCCGCCGGAACCACCTAAGATTCGTCTTCCAAGAAAAGGATCATTAAAATTTTCTGTAAAGGAATTCTACGAATCTTCTGTTCCGGTTTTGGCCCCTCCAAAATCTCTTCAATTTCCAAGGCACCCCTCGGTTTGAGCAATTCTCGCTGCCAAGGCTGTGGATGTGTAGCGGTTTTTCGCAGCTGGAGCTCCGTTCTTAATTCTGATTTCATTTTGGAGAGACGAGTCTGAGAGAAAAATGCTGTGTAGGATGGTGTTGGTGCCCAGGAAGAAGAAGATTGGGAAAGTGCCGGTTTATCTGAATGTGTACGATCTTACTCCGATCAATGGCTACGCCTATTGGCTCGGCCTTGGGGTCTACCATTCCGGTGTACAAGGTAATGGGTTTTAATGGGTTCCTCTTCTTTTCTTGCTTTCTTGCTTTGTTTGGATGCTGAGAAAGTAGATCTGCGTGTATGTTTTGGTTGAATGAAACAGAATAAATGGTTTGTCTTTAAAATTGTTATGAAAATCCAATCATTTGTACTTTGTGATGTGTTTTGCGTATCATTTTAAATGCTCATTTGGATCTGGTTAGTGTAATTTCGACTCAGCTGAACTTGGGTTTCATCTTTTTGGAAGAATCAAAGAGATTCTCAATGTTTTGATTCACAAATTTTGGTTTGCACAATAAAGAAACAGAGTGATTTTAAGCAATTGGGCTAATTTGAATTCAGTTTTCATGCTTTTGGTGTAATAAAGTGAAAACCTTTCGTCTCAAATAAACTCAATTGTAAGCAATTTTCCTCATTTCGACTGATTTTCGTATCGCGGGTATAAAAAAAGGGATTGTTTTTCTTTAGTTTATCATCAACCGCACGGACATAATGTAATCCATTGACTTAAATTTTTATGGTAGACATGGTTATCTATTGACTCTCTCACATGTCTATCTAAGCTCCTGCTTACATATGTTTGTATTTATTTATTCACTTAAGAAATTTTTATTTTAATGTGCCGTAGTACATGGTGTTGAATATGCTTTTGGAGCGCATGACCATGCAACGACTGGAATTTTTGAAGTGGAACCAAAACAATGTCCTGGCTTCGTATTCAGAAAATCAATTTTGATCGGAAGAACAGATTTAGGCCCCAAGGAGGTCCGTGCATTTATGGAGAAACTAGCAGAAGAGTACTCTGGAAACACATACCATCTGATCACCAAGAACTGCAACCACTTCTGTAATGATGTGTGTACCAGATTGACGGGGAAGCCTATTCCTCGCTGGGTCAACCGTCTTGCTCGACTTGGTAAGGATTTTATTATCTCTTATCAGTTTTTCGCAATCCCACCGTTATTAGTAGTACGACCACAAAACAAAACCACAGCATGATGCCAATGCCACAACCAGCTCTACCATTGTTACCCCTTGCCCTCACATCATCACAGATTCAATCCATCTTTAGATTGAGATCATTGCAAACATAGGATTCAAAACTCAATGGGAAAGAACAATTTGGGTAGAAATGATGACTCTGTTGGTCATTATTTGCCCATGTTTTATATCCTTTTGGGATCTCTACGATGTTAGAAGGCTGATCACCAACGTAGCACCTGTTTCTGTTTGTGTGCTGCAAACATGACTTTTAGATTTGTTTCCATGGGAATGCCAATTGTTGAAACATTTTCCTAAAGAAAAAAAAAAAAAGGTATTCGTAGATTGTTCTCGTTCCCTAAATTATTTACTTATTGAGAAAACCAATCCTAATATATTTTTGTGTGTGTGGCTGCTTGATGAACTTCAGGTTTTTTCTGCAATTGTGTTCTTCCAGCTGGTTTGAATGAAACTAAAGTTCGGCAAGTAAAATCAGATGGGGTTTACAGTGGGGATAAGAAGAAATTGAGAAGCCTTTCAACTAATTGTGCATCCTCGAATCCTCGGCCCTCTTCTTTACAACCCTCCAGTGGGGGGTCTGCAGGCAGAAGTAGCAGACAAAGACACTGTGTTCCTCCATCTTCCTCTTTGATCCATTCTTCATCAACCTCAGCCTTGACTGTAAAGGTGTGACCTATTTGATTGAGACTTTCTAGGGTTTTAGAGTTCAATATGAACGACAGACGGGGAAATTGCAAATTTTGATTTTGCCCCGTTGTGTAATCTGTTTTTATTATTATGTAAAACAGCTGCGTGAAATTTGTTTCAGTGTTCCTGTTTGTGTATAATGCTTCGTGTTTCTGACATACTGGGGAGATAAGGTTGATGGCTTTCAAATTTTCCGTTTCTCGTGCATCTTCAAGAAAGTCATGCAAAATAAGAAGGCAGTCAAGCATGTGACATGTCCACATAACATACACACGTGCAGGTTTACATTCATATATGCACGGCATGGAAGGAATGAATCAAAATTAATTCTTGCTTGGCTGCTGACTTATTCAAACTTAATGTGAATGAATGTAGACATGAATTGCACAAAGTAGGTGGTTTTCTCGTTATGGATTAGAGAGAAGAGAAAGACAGTCTGATTGGGGTCCCATTCTTGGTCAAATGCTTTCTCATGTCGGAGGTTGGCTTGGTTTCCAGTTCTTGTACTGGTCTGGGGTTTGAGTTTGGGCTTGATCCTGGAAACATGTTTAGTCTAATCCCTGTATGTACAAAGAGAACCCAAATGAAATGCATATATGGGCTCGGGATCAAGGCTTGTAGCAAAACCCACTTCATAACAAGTTGTTTGTTGCAACTTGCAAGAACCTTACTTGGAAGGAAGCTTGAATTTGGTATGGATGAGGAGGCAATGTTTTGGTAGTGTTCCTTGAGCTCAGGTTATCATTTTACAGAAGAAAATTAACGAGTGCCTTGAAATGTAGGTAAAAGTTGTTTCCTCCTCAATTGCTGAATTGCTGTATTGCTGTAGCTTTACCCGGAGAAAAGATACCTAGTATTGAAAGAAATCGACAAAATCATTCCCGTCCATTGCAAGAGAAGACAAAACACTCTCTGCACTGCATGAAACGTACTTCTCTCTCTCTCTCTCTCTCTCTCTCTCTTTGCCTTTTATTAGATTCGAGAGATGCCATCTTTTTACAAGAAACATCTCGACAAACTCTGCGCGTTGATTGAACTTTGGACCCCTACCTTTTACCTCTATGTCCCCTAAGTTACCATTCTTTGCATTTACACCAAGCTTATCAACGATTTACTCTGTCTTGGGGGGTGTTTTTACTCCGAGTCAGCAAAACGTACAGTTGAATTGAAAGTAAGAAAAGAACTCATTTAATGGTATATTGACTGAGCATACCTTCTTTTTTGGGCAGAAATATGGAATATTTTTGTTCATCACTTTAACTCAAGGTGTATCTTCATCATTATTCTCAATATTTGACATGTTGACATAACAATAATTACATAAATACAAAGTAAAGAGTTAACTATGGTTATACCAAGAGTTTTTGGTTTTAAAATTCTTGATCTGGGCTTTTTCTCTTGGTGTTTTGGGGCTAGAGAGAGAGAGAGAGAGAGAGAGAGATGCAGGTGGGTATGGTGGGGTGGGGTTTTTTGAGGTTACTTTTTTAATTTAATTTTGTTTATATTTTTATATTTTTGGTCACAATATTTGGAATTGGAACTAATTTTGTTACTTTACAAATTTAGTAACAATTTCATCATCATGTTCTTTTTGGTCATTATACATACTAAAAGTACTTTTAATATAAATTTACCAAACACTTTGACTCTTCACAGTACTTTTTCTAATAAAATTTACCAAATGCCTAACTGTTTTTTTTCACAGCACAACAGAAGCACTTAAAAAAAAAAACACACACACAGCAAAACCAAACTAGCCCTTAACACTTGCTTGTTTTGCTTTATCTTTAACTGAAATATTCATATGATATAAGGATTCTCCCGATATTATTATTCATGTGGTATAAAAATCCTCGGATATCATCATGCTTTTTAAAATCATATGTAATTCTCTTAATGAATAAAATATCGCTTTTTATTTTTTTATTTTTTAGTTTAAAAAGCAACTGATTAGGGCGTATGCAATGTAATGCAAGCCCTCTTTATGGAAAATAAATAAATACTTGTCCAGAAAGGCAGGAGGTGGGTGATAAAATATGGTATATAGAGGGAAGTGGATAACGGAGAGTGTCTCACAAGGTACAAAAACAGTCAACCTTAGCACCAATACCGCGGAAGCTTCTGAATACAAGTTGATGTTGAATTGAATGACCTTTTCTTTCTTTCCCAAAACAATAATACACATCCTAATTTGACCGTTTCAAACACAACCCCTTCGTTTGGGTTCCGCTGTTGTCTTCTCTTCTGGATTCTGGTACAGTGGTACCAACCAAATTGGATTTCTGTTTTCTTTAACATTTACCCCCCACTTTCAATCCACTTTCAATCCACTGTCACTTGTTTTTTCACTTAATTCATTCATCCAACAGTCGGTCAACAAACTTCCATGGTTCGCAATTCAGATGGTTTCTTACAACATCTACAATAGTTAAAATCAATGTAATTTTATTTCATGAAATTGAATTAAAACAGTAAAATTTCCCTCGCAATGATGTGATTTAGTTTATTGCAATAAATGCAATTGCAATAAAGGGTGCTATGTGATGAGCTCTCTATTGCAATTACAATAGACTAATCATGGAACCTACATGCCAACAACAAAATAAATAAATAAAATCCGCAATTAATGCATTATGTTGCTAAAAGCATTCTCAATAGTTGTTTAATAGTTCAATGCAATAGAAAAAATATATCAAATAAATAAATTTTTTCAAATACATTCAAAATTGGGCTCTTTTTAAAGATCTTTTTGAGTTATTAATTTTATTTTTTTATTTTTTATTTGAGTATGTAAAAAAACGTGTAAGTAGATATAACTATTCATCGGAAGCTATTGAATTGTACTATTGCAAGTAAAAATGTAGTTCAATTCAATAAAAGCCAAAAAAGATCAATTTATTGAACTATTGAACAACTATTGCAAATGCTCTTATGAATTTATGGAAATGTCTAAGAACCTATGTAGCACGGGCACTCCATCAGGCTGAAGTGTCAAACATGCGGACACGCCTCGGACACGGCTTGAACACGGGTCAACGGTCAAGACACATTTTGGACACGGTCAAGACACTTTTGGACACAATAAACTTAAGTCAAGACACATCATGGACTATTTTGAAAATTATAAAACAAAAATTGGGGTCAAACATAATTATTGAAAACTATGTGGACATATTTGAAATATTTTTAAAAAGTTGGCTAAAAATGTAAACAATATTTTTTAAACATATATATTTTTTTCTTTGTTTTTTCATAGAAGAGTTGATATTTTTAGTATTGATAGCAATTTGGTCGTGAGAGAAGTATCTTTTTGAGTGGGTAATTCATTCACTTTTTTTTTTTTTTTAAATTTATATTTTTTAATTATTTATTTATTTATGCAAACTCGATTCTTATTTTATTAAGTGGGAAATCGTTTTTATTATTTTGAAGATGATAGATCATATATGAAAAATGTGTGAAATTTGGTTTATAATGAATCATGAATATGTGCGAATAAATATGTGTATCATTATTTATTATGTTTAGGGAAAAATGAGTAATACTAAGTTATATCAAATGAGTATGAATTTGTTTTATGGTATTATGACATTGAAGTATTGAATACGAATTTCTAAATAAATATATATAAGTATATATTATTATAATTTTATTATTATTTATTATTATTTTAATTACCGTGTCCTAACCGTATTGTGTCCTAATTTTTTGAAATTTTCCGTGTTGCCGTGTCATATCCTCGTGTCCGTGCCACATAGCTAAGAACAACCAAAGATGCATAATTTTACACATCCAAGAAATAAATAAAAAAAAAAAAAAAAAAAAACCCAAGTTACGTGCAAGTCTGATGGCTAAATCCAAATGTTGTTATCTCTGCGCTTTTTGCTTCTTCTTTTTTCGTTAAAAAAAATTTAATCGGAACGAGAAAACAAGTATGTTCTTCTTCATAAATCACATTACACGAACAATTTACAGCATAAATAATTCCGTTTCCAAGTTGCCAGTAGAAAAAAAACAAAAAAATACCGAACACGGTTTTGTCTTTAACATATAGCTAGGCTAAGTAAGATTTGTTAGATCTAATCTCATATAAAGTATCTATGAATTTCATAGTTTCCTCCGTCCCTTGTAGATATAGATAGATAGTAAATGGATTTATTCGACTATGTTCAACAACAAATGGGTTAGTAAAAGTAACAAATTACTAGGCAATCTCACCAACAATTAATTATATAGAACCAACCAGCCTACTCAAATTGTAACTTTGAAGAATTTGAATTGAATTGCTTTGCTTTCCTTTCCTTTGAATTTTCACCTTTTCCAGGCATAAACCAGCAAAGAAAACCCAGTAGGACCGCCGCTGAGCTCACTTTCCTCCATGCTAGCCCACTCCATCACCGACGAACTCCCTCCAGAAGACCCTGCAGACGACATCGACACCGAAGAAGACGACAAGCTCTTCCCCATCTTCCTCCACTCGATCCCACTCATCCCAAAATTCCATGAATTTAAATGACCCAGCTGGCAATTATTGCTCTCTTTGTTGATTTCTTCGTCTTCTTCGAACCTGAACATGAACACGGCGTGCCCGTCGTCACTGTCGCTCTCGAACAGCCAATTGTACACGTCCCACGAGATCTGCAGCGGCGTCCCGTCCACTTCGATTCGCTCGTTGCCTCTGAATTTCCACTTCAAACGCTTTATCTGCAGAACCCTCTGGCCGTCGACGCTGAAACAGAGCCGGCTCAGGTCGTTGGACCCGCAGTCGATTTGGATCTCTCTCAGCTTCCCACCAAATCTCGCTTTCGTGGTGTAGATTTTCTTGGCGACCACATGCTCCCGTTTCAGAATTGGGATTTGGGGAGTCTGGGCTTTGTGGGCTCTGGTTTTGGCGTAGGCTTCTCTGGTCAAATCTCCGACTAGGAGGGTCATCTCGTCGTCGACGACGACGGCGATGTAGAACACGGATTGGGGTTCGGGTCCGGACCCGAACCGGGCCCTGGAGAGGTCCCAGAAGATGCGAGTGTTGGGGGAGAGCCTCTTGGAGCCATGCTTTTTCCAGAAGATGAAGGGTTTGATGTGGAGGTGGAAGGAAGGGGGCGAGGCGGAGGAGAGAGAAGGGGGGAGGGGAGAGTCAAAGGAGTGGTGGAGGAGGTTGAGGTGGAGAGAGCGGCCGAGGAAGGAGCGGGACCAGGTGAGGGAGAAGAGGGCGAGGTCGGTGTGGTAGAGGCACGTGGTGAGGTTGGGATGGCCGGAGATTGGCGGAGGAGGAGGTGGAGGCGGGGAGTGGCGGAGGTCGGTGGGTTTGGCGGAGGAGGGGCGGAAGCAAGAAGGGAAAGTGGAGGAGTTGTGGCGGGACATTGGGTTGTGGTGGTGGATTGGTAGATTGGATTTGATATGAAGTCTGATGTGTGGGTGTGAATGTGATGATTTAAGAGAATCTTGTTAAGGGTTTTGTTGCTTTTTGGAGGGACATACAAAAAAGAGAGATACCGAGAAAGAAAGAGGATTTGGGGTTTTATGGGGGTATTGGGAGGAGAGAGAGAGAGAGAGAGCCTGTCACAGACTTCACAGATGAAAAGGGAGGAGAAAGATAAAGGTGGAGGAGAGACTAAAGACCATGAAAATATTGGACTTTCAACGACAAATGTAATAAGATTCCGCTACGTGACATTGCCCTTTAAATATAAACAAAATTTCGGATGAAAAAAAAAAAATCTTTTTTAACTACTTTAACTACAAATTCCTTATTTGTTAAGCAAAAAATTATAAGATACAGGCAAAAGTCCCGATCCACAATCCACAATCATTAAATTTACTCTATAGATTCACCACTAAGTCTGTTATTATATCATCACATTCACCAAAATGGACGTTTACATGTAAATATGACATTTATATTTTCAAAAATGTATTATATTCTTGGTCGTATAAATTGGTTACCTATTATTAGTGCAAATTGAATATGACCAAACAAAATCTGTAATTATTATTATTATTGGTCATAAATCTG
The DNA here is from genome assembly GCF_965620075.1 of Prunus avium. Classification (NCBI taxonomy): domain Eukaryota; kingdom Viridiplantae; phylum Streptophyta; class Magnoliopsida; order Rosales; family Rosaceae; genus Prunus; species Prunus avium. The sequence continues at coordinate 48,411,497 of NC_142284.1, read as the reverse complement.
TAGACTGTAATAACGTAGGTGAGAGGGTAAAAGGAAAACCCGCGCGAGGAGGAAGAAAAAGCCAAGAAAGGAGCCTGCTGAAGCAACTCTCACGCTACAAGTACACACCTGCGCCATTTGTGGTGAACTCTGAAAATTCTTCCTCTATTATTAAATGAAAATTAAGTCTCAAACATTATGATCAAATTAGTACATAAAAAGTCAATCCAAGGCATGGAATATTTGAACAACTTACCCATTTTGAATGCAAATTTGGAAATGGCCAAACTCTCTCTCTCTCTCTCTCTTCAAAGCGTGTGAAGAACTTGAACCACTTGTTTAACGTATGTGATTCTATTCGAATTTTCCAGCCAAGTTTCCTGTCCTGTACTGTGCTAGCTAGGAGCTTTTCACAGGGGGGGGTAACTCCCTTTCATAATATATGATTCTATTTCTTTCATGCAAGTGCCTGCCCATCACTTTATTTTCCCATTCTTTTTTGGCTTTTTTTAATTATTTACTATTTCATCATGGAATACTACTACTAGCTAGCTAGCAACTACTATTTACCATCTATTTCAAATTTAACAACAGATGGATTTTCTAAGGACAAAAACCCATAAAACGCCAAATTCCAATTATGGCTGTTCTATTTATCAACATTTGGGAGCTACACTCGACGTCTTGTGTTCGATTTCTCCCTCCTCTCTATCGCTTGTATCACGGACTTTTTTCGTTTCATTTCAATTTTCCCGACCTTTTATTGAAAATATATATCTGGTTGCCCTACCATAATTAAGAACTGGTGGTGTGAAGACACAGTCCTTTGTAAACCTTGGGGGACATACAGAAGCTGACATGACATCAGTCATCAGATAGCCAAACCCAAGTTCCTATTTTCATATTAGAAACATGGCATGTGTTATTTAATCAAGAAAACCATAACTCCAAGTGGCAAAGGAAGTCACTGTAGCCACACTATCCTGGCCCTCCATCTGCACACAGCTTGACAATTTGCACCATGCGTAATATCATATGCCATTTATGGCATAACAAATTGTACCGAATAGGGATAATATTGTTTTGTTATTCCCAACCAATTAAAGAATGCTATATAGAAAAGTTATCACGTATGACATACTATGATTGGCCGATAATAGCAAAATAGTGTTATTCACATTTAAGTTTTAAGTCTAATATTTTTTTTCATGAATAACTTTTCTTCATTTAATCTTTTTAAATAACTTCGTAATTTAATTTTATGAACAATTTTACTTAAAAATAATTGAAATTCCATAAAAATAATTTCATTTGAGAAATAGGTGGGTATTTATAGAGTTTGGAGTGAGTTTTGAGATTGGATATGATTTAGATTAATTTAAGATATTATTTTAATCGTTAGATTTAAATTTCAGTCGTTGAAATATATATATTTTTTTTTCAATTAAACTAGTTTGGATTTAATATGGATCGGGTTATTGTTGGAATATAAAAATAAAGTATTGCGACACGAGCGCACGACACCTTATGCAGCACCAGCAACTCAACACATGGCGCTCTATTGATTCCTCCTTGCACATGTACTGCGTCAACCTTCAATGGGCTCCATCAAGTTTGAATTTTCCTAAATTTTAGCCCCTTACGTTTTTTTTAAGTTTGGGAGAGAAATTGAGTTAAAATTTAGGATATTTTGAGTCTGGTGTGATGGGTTGAAGATGGTCTTATTTAAGTGCTCTCCCTCTCTCTTTGTGATAAAACCTAACAGACAGCCGTGACCCAATTATTTTTCTTTTGCCATCAACAATCAGCCACACAATTGGGCAAGCATTTCTGCTGGGCATTGTCATGCTTTATTTTGTCCCCTTGCCAAGGAGAGGCTTTGGTTCTGCTTTAAACTTGCCAGCTGGTACTTTAGGTACTCGACCGCTCCTTTAAGTTGTACTTTTTCTTTAGAGTTTAGACCCCTAATTTAATGCGATTGTGAGATTTTTCTAATGGGTCTTGTGAAGTTTCCAGGAAATTGAGGCATATGGGAAGTTGGGTTGTTACTTATTTCAGCACTGCCCTACACTGCCTAGTTACAAGTAGATGAGGAAAATAATACGATGCGTTTTGGAATTTGATCATACCAAATTACCAATTTTTTATTATAATTTTTATAGACAAACAATAATTTAAATTTCTCTAAATTTATGTAATTAACGGGAAATGAGATTCAAACTTGAGTGCCAAAGAACGAGCTCATTATTCTGACCAACTAACTTAATCTATATATGCTCAAATTACCAATGTTGTTGGGTTATAATCGATTCACATATAAGTTATAACTGGCCTCTAAAATGAAACTTGGGAAAAGGTTGCATCTCCATTGACTATATTGGATTTAATTTGAAGTCTTCATACGGTAGAAGACAACTAGTGAAAATAAATAATGCTAACAAAGAAAAGTAGTTAATTAACTTTATTTATTTTTATAGTTATTTTGTTTTATGGGAGGTTAAATTATGTGTGGGTCAAAAAACAGAGGAGCCCCACCATGTGCAGATATTCCTCAAGCTTTAAGCATACACTATACAACAGCGTCAGTCAGCACCTAATTGTGTTCTCTCTCTCTTCTGGGTATCTGACCGACCACGTTTGCCACCCAACGAAACCCTAAATCCTCCTTAAATTAAGAAGCCAATCCCACCACAACAGATCCAACATTTCTTCAACACCCCAAAAACCCACCCCATTTTTTTAAGGGCCTATCAGAGCTACACTTTCCCTTGTAAAATACGCTTTTTTTATATTTTATATTTTATATTTTATATTTGGTTTTCTATGAATATATATTGTCAATGTTAGGTTCCAGTTTGGGTGGCCCCGAGTTGAATGAAGTCACAATTGCAATCAATAAGTTTAGCCGCTTGGTGGTTGCGACTGGATTCGACTATTTCAATTAAAATGGACAAGTGTAATGGCATTTATTTGGTGTTATGGAACCGATCTTATTAAATTGGACAATAATTCAACATATTGCGTCTTACAAGTTCCAATCATAAGGATTGGTTTATACTCAACTAAAATTTAATCCAAATCGGGCCACCCAATGAAACCAATACAAATATTAGCCACACGATCATTTCATTAAACTTAAGTGAAGTTACTATTTAGATGAATTATGTGGCTAATATAGAGGTTCGCATCTATGATTTATATATTGCACCCTCACTATAGAACGACTCTACAAAATTGAGTCTATTGGGCCTCCCAACATCTCTTAACTCACTGTTAAAAGTTAAGCTCGGCCTAGGTTTGCTGGTTAACCCATTTTGGCCCAACTTATGTAGGCTGAAAAGATTGTTAACCAAACTAAAGGCCCGACTTTCCCTGTGACACAAAATAAGAAGCAAATAAAATTGAAAAAAAAGTCAACCCAAAGGTTGCAAGCGTCGGAGTTTAATTGGCCCAACACATAGGATCTAATTCTTTATCATTTCCTCCTACATCATGTGTCCTCTTGTAGCAGGCAATTACTTTGCAAGAACTTCTAAAAAGCCTACCAAATCGGAGATATCCAATAAGTTGGTGCCACGTGTTGGGACTGTTTTGTGTTTTGTATGGAAGAAAACATGTTCAATATGTAAAGCATGCCCAGTTGCTCAATAATGCATGTTCCAGAAACACCTTTGTGCATGGACAATCGACAATAGAGGAAAATATTTACAAACCCATTTATTTAGACATAAAAATTATCATACACATGCCATTATCAAATGGAATATATATACAGAAATTCTCTCATACGAACGTTTTGCTATCGCGTGTAGATAAAGCCTAAGTCACGGTCCTGCTCTGTTTAGTATTTTCTTCCAGAGTTTTCTTCAGATATAAAAAACTGAAAAACATTTCTATCAAGCACTGTAACCCTTGGCATCTGATGGATCCAGGTTCAGCCCCCTTGTGCTTAAGCACTCTGATTTTGTCAAAGCCGCTAGATAATGTCCCAATCTGATGAAACCTGGGCTGGCCCATTGCCTAGTAAGCAGAAAATTATGTGACTAGATGACAAAAATATAATTAAGAGAGATAATTAAGAGGCTGAGGGCAGAGATTTCCATGACTTAATATTTTGTCTCTTTAGATTAGTTTAAGGAGAAAATGTGATTAGGACCCATGTGGAAATGTCAACAACTTATGCAGCATGCAATTCAGCACATGCCCATCCATGTGAATGCATGGGAAGAATGGAAAAAAAATGAAGAATGAGACACCAGTGTATATACCTAATGTCATAAAAATGATGAAATATTGATCAGTTTGTGTCTATAGGTGCTACCAGGCTACCAACAGAAATATATACCAGTTTTCTTGAAGTAATTAACAAAGGGTTCAAAGTATTTTGGCTTTGCAGGGAGAGTAGGTCACCCACCCACCACCAGCCTTTTCTATCAGACTTTCTCACTCACTTAACAAAGCAATTTGCCTTTTGGATTTTTGCATGCTTCACTTGATCCAAGGCACCTAAATAAATCCCATTAGAAAGAAATTAGAATTATGAAATGCAATTGTGTTGTTGGGTTATGAAAAGATTGAATACCAATATGATTGTCTCTTGTTTCACATGAGATTCTATACATCATGATTGGATACACCATCATTATTTTGACTGCTTTTTCTTCCGAGCAAGATCTCTCCTTTGACTCTTGGAGGCCTTTCTCTCTCTCTCTCTCTCTCTCTCTCTCTCTCTCACTTTTTTTCACTGCACACTTTGTGTCAGGTGTGCAATTCAAGGGAAGGCCTCTGTTCTCTAAAAATGCAAGCTTCATCATTGAGGTTATGGGAATTTACGTACGCTACATGTTTTATCAAAAGCCTTAATTGGTTAAATTTGATTGAAGAAAGAACAGAAAAAACACTGCTTAAATCCAAAGTTTTCAACTTTTTTTCATGGCAAAGTGCTCTGTAATTTGCAAAAGAGGTAACAAAAGGGATGAAAAGTTTAGAGCCAAAATGCTTTCATTTCAGTATCTAATCAGGCTATCAGATCAATCTTCAGTGAAAGCAGTAGTACTTGTTGTGTAACTGGGATTTTTCCTAGAAAACAAATGAGCAGTTTTTTTGCAACTGGTAATTTTGCAACATACTTGTTCAGGTGGAATTTCATGCGTCCCCAGGTCTCAATTTTCAAACTATTGATGATGGTGAACTCACTAACTTGCCATTATTTAAGCACTTTTCTGGATCAAAAGGCAAAACAATATAATGAGACTAAACCAACTTTAATTTTTTATGGTTGTGGGGAGCAAAATCAATTCCCAAACAGGTGAACAATCATGAAGTTTCACTGATAGAGATGGGACACCAGAAACACAAAAGCCAGCAACACATGTATTTTACAAAATTAATTTTATAAAAAGGTAATTCCATTCCATTCCATTGATGCTAAACATGCCTTGTAATTTTGTTTATCCAAATAAGGTTAAAACAGAGCACTTAACCACGTGAAATAAAAGTCCTTGCACATCCCAAAAAACTAAGGAAAAAGAAAACCAGGGTTGAAATTCTGGATGAAACTGACATGAAAAAGATTGGATAAAGAATATTCCTCCTCTTCATATCGCTCTCAACTAGCTAGTAGCTAGCTAGACAACAATCTACAAAAGGAAATTTGAAACAAACAGCAGCAACGAATCTAAAGGTAGATATAGCAAAGAAAAATCAAACGTTACTGCACTCTAATTACTTTGGTCTCATAATCAGAACATCATGGTAAAACATCACATTAAGCGTGATAGCAACTGTTTTAATGGTTTTAATAATCTGATTAGTAATGTCAGGCTTTTTTTATATATCTCACACGCCCGCCCAGTAGAGAGCTATATACGCTCAGAGCTGCGGCTTGCATAGAGCCGGTCTCCCATAAGCGTAAGATCCTATCGTCTATAGACATGACTCCACTTTCGATGAAATAATATAGGGACAAACGTGCTCTTAGGGTAGGGTTAAAACTACTGAGATAGCCTGATCGTTATGACTAAACTGCTTCCTTGTAATTAACAATTAAACTTTTTGTTGAAAATAAGCTCCTTCCAATTTCAACTAATTTGAAACCAATGCTGGAAAAACTTTATATATTATGCTTCTAGCAAGCTATGAGAAAGTGAGACACAGAGAGAGAGAGAGAAACATGGACCTTTGAATGAATAAAAAAGCCTCCTCGTAAGTCACAAGTCATAAGTTTTTTTTTTAATTTTTTGTTTGTTGCTAAGGCTTATAAGTCATGAGTTGAAAACTCAAATAAACCCAGAAACCCTTTTGGTCCCAAGAATTCCAGAAAGCAGGTTTCATTTTTTCATTTTTCTTTGCTTGCTCAGCCAATAATACATGGACACATCATTCTCTAGAGCACATTTGCACCTAAGAATAAGATGATACGAATTGAAATGTAATTACCATTTTTAGGTACCATGTTGAAACTGATGGCAGTTGTCTTTTGCTTCTTATTATGGAAACAATTACACAATATCGGAATTCTATGTTTTTTCACTATAATTTTTTGTTTTGTTTTCCTCTTCAACTACATAAAGAAGCCATAAACCCATGTGCTGTCGGAAGGCCTAATTTGTATACAAAGTTACTTTTTGCAGGATCATCTTTTCTGATGAGGTTACAGTACACCGTGTGCGTGCGCGCACTAGCAAAACAATGACCAGTTTTATTTGTTTATATTTTCTGGAAAGTTATGAGGTACGGATTTTAGGTTATCTTTCATTTTACTGAGGGTTGGGTATTTTGGTACTTTGAATAGGACAGCAAGAAAGAAATGGTGCCAAGCAGGAAAAAAGAGACAGTGAGAGTGATATTTTGTATCTCAGACCAAAATGCAGGTGCATTAAACAAAAGTTCATTGACTAACCACTGAAATTTTGGCCTCCAAAGAATAGTACTGCCCTTCTTCCCAACTTCCATTTGAAATTTGTGACGGGATTTAATGGTGTTTGGTTTCAACCGAAGCAAGTAAACAATATGGTTGCACTTGCAGGGCATTCTCCTGATAATATATTTTACTTTTATTTTATAATAAAAAAGCGATAGAATTTGATGAGATTAATAAGAACAAAGAATACAAAGGACACATACAGTAAAGTAAAGAGAGTCATCCCAATAACAATACGACAGACATGGATAATATTTAATTGTACCGCATCCAATTTTATATTGCTTTGGGCAAGGTGAAGGCTGTGTAGTTAAGTTTGTGAATTTTCCATGTACCTCCAACAAAATGAATGGCTAACAAACAACCCCAACTCTGTAACTTTCAGAAAATCCTAAATCACTTGCGCTTATTGCGGAGAAGATGAACTGGAAACAAAGCCATAAATTAAGCATAGAATTGATAATATCGTACATAATAATATTGTACACATAGCATCATCAAATGGGTTACTCAGTCCTAATTGGGTCTAGGAAGGAAGGTTGAGAAAATTGGGTTAAATCTGCTGAATGAGTTGCATTGGCAGAGAAATAAATATGAGCTAATGATCTCATCTGGTGGAATGATCATGTGGTTTACATTAATTGGATTAGAGTAGGAGTAGTTTTTAGAGGGCTTGTGGTGCCACAGCAGAGCATAGCTCAATGGACCCATAATGAAGCAACTCCTCAATCATCTGCTCAATGTGATCATCTTCAAGAGGCTTGAACTGTTGCTGGCTGCTTTCTACTTTAACTTTACTGAAAACCCAATTCATCGTCTCTTCTGGTTCTTCTTGTTCATGATGAGTTTCTGGTTTTTTCTCTGGAAAGTTCATGCCCAGTTCAATGGCCTTCTCAGCATTGTCATTTTTTGTGTCAACGAAACAAGGTTGTGGTTTTTTAGGCTCCTGTAGGGATGTTTTGGTCATTTGGAGGGAAGCCATGTAGCATCTATGCAGTTTTGCTGTCAAAGTTGCTGACAGAAGCTTTGAGGCTGAGGACTGAGATGCATTTGGGTTATAAGGGAAATTGGTCCTTGCCCTTGGTCCGCACATAAGCCTTGCCGCTTCATCATAAGCTCTGGCTGCGTCTTCAGCCGTTTCAAATGTTCCTAGCCAAATTCTAGTCTTTCTGCAAACACACACACACCAACAAAAAAACGTTTCTTTCAGTTTCCATGTTAAAATGCAGAAACGTGTATGTATGAACAATTATTAAACGTTTTTGAAGCAAAGTTTGGGTGGACTTACAATAAAGGGTGGCGGATTTCAGAGACCCAAGAGCCCCAATGCCTTTGTCGTACACCTCGAAACCGCTGTTGCGGTCTTGCCATTGTTGTGCAAAAGAAACGTTTCTTTTAGAAAGCGTTTGTGAAAATGCCTGTGGGTGGGTTGGGGTGCAATGAAAGCTTTGAGAGAGGAATGAATGCTTATGCCAGTGGGAAGGTGGGGGGAGGAGAGATTGGTTTTTGTAGTTGGGTTTTGCTGACAGATATAAAGACAATTTTGGAGGCTCTCTTTTTTCTAACCCTCCCTCCTGGCAACAGATTAAGAACTTGGGTCCCACAAGAGTTTTGGCTCCTTTTTGAGTCTTCTTCACTCTATTTTTCCTGTATCTTATTAGTTACCAGTTGGCTTGCAACTGATGATTATTGAATAAATATGTCAAGTGCAATTTCAAACTGGACCAAACTCAATTCACATGACCATGCTAATAATTTTTGTCTCAAAGAAAACATTATAAACTTTAGATTTATAATTCAGTTGCTTTTTGGGCCTTCTATTCTTCAAGAAAATCTAAGGTCACAGTCCCACAGATTCTTCATGTGACTGAGTATGCTCTAAGCACAGGAGATGACAAACACTGATCATATATTTTACATTTATTTATCGCAATAATTACAGAGTATTATAAGAACTGGGAACCCTTATTTATTTATAATTGTTATGAACATATATAATATTCATTATTGTAATTATAATTTTTTTTTTAAGGAATCTTGGAATTTCAGTTTCATGTATTGCTAACATGCTCTGTTCTGAGCACTGATTGCTTCAACGCAATGATCAAAACAGAGGTTGCATGCTCTGTTCTGGATGGGTAAACAATTAAACAGTTAAATAACCATCGATTGGCACCAAAATGATTGGGTCAATCCTAATAATTACCCGAGCTAATTATTAATTAACAATCCTAATCACATAAACCAAATATTCTTCACTATTTTAAGAATCAATTTACACTAATTAGAGAAATACCAACTTGATAGTTGTCATATTGATTGTACGGCTCTGTATCTTCATTGAAAAAAATAAAATATGGATTAAAAACTAGGGTGATGATGCATGCAAACACAAGGTAGAAACAAATAGAATCAATGGATCAATCTGCAAAATAAATATATGGTGGGGGTGACTGGTGAGGTCATGGTTCATGCCACTTGGGTTTTTGGCGTTGGGTGCCAAAATCGGATACATTGGCATATGGTTTAAAGCAAGAGCAGACAACCAACCAATGTCTGTTTTTGAATTGCCGTGCCCAGTTTCTAAAACCTGGACCTTCCATGCTGAGATGCAGGGCAAGCTTGTGAGTTGATGACATGAGCTGCCAACTGCTCTTGCAGGTTTTCTGCAAAATATCCAATGGCTTGCACAAGATTAGTGTAAGATTAGTTTAACTTGTTTTGGTTTTTGTCTTTTTTTGCACGCGTTTATATGATCTTGTGCATGTGATGCGTATTTTTCCCATATCTTTCTCATGCTGCAGCTATTTAGGACTTTGTGTTTCCTTATTTGGAGGCATCAACAGTGAGCATGCCAATAGAAACCACTTGTTTAACTTGCAGATTACAAGTTTGCGTCCTCCAATTTACAATGTTGGAGTCTAGATTGTGTGCGTGTTGACACGTGGATTGTTTAAACGGCAGATTTCGATGTTAGGGAGACCACATTTTGATGCTATCTAATGTTACCGTTAAGCGTACAAAGACTCTTTACGACATGAAAATAGTATGTAATAACGAGAATGAATAAGGCCTAAAGAAAAAGTGCTGCCTAACAAAAAGGAAATAAAAAAACAGGTCATATCAGTAGGATGAATTCACTGGCAAATACATAGGCTTTTGAAGATTTTCTCACCATGTACCAATTCTACTGCCCTAACGATTTTCGTCGAGCTTGTGTTGAAAAGAAGAAAGATGAGACGACATATTCTTTATGAAAAGGTCGAAGAAACTGCAGAAAGAGCAAGACAAAAAAGACAAAAGAACAAACAGCATGTAAGCATGTATCTCCCATAATCAAAAGATTAAAATCTTTGTCACAATCCTGGTTTACAGCTAACCTCCCCTTTAGACTGAAATCGACATTTTAATACGCGGGAGTTTGCGGGGCCCAGTTATAAAAGCGCGTAATGTGGGGCCCAAAGATACATATCATGAACATGGGTGATGAGAGCAAAGTTGAAGATGAAGCAGAAGCTTGGGGGGGATGGATTGGATTTGTTTGTCGTGAAACAAACTGAAAACCTCCCACGGTTTTTAAGCCCCATGACTCGGTCCAGTCCATCTCAATTGTCAATTTTGGACAAACACTCTCCAAGTCACATGCAAAAAACAATCCAATATTTGATCCATTGAACAATTATAATAAAAGGTTAAGAAACAACAAAAATCATTCAGAAAAATCATGTGTGTGTTGGGTGTTGGCCACAGAAACATTGAATTTAATTTCTCAATCAATCCCAAACATTATATGCGTCATCTCTTTTCATATGTTACTATCGGAATGACAGGTAATGCAACGAAATTTGATATGACAATATTTTAATTGAATGATCCAAAAATGAACACATTTGTCAAATACGAATGTTAAAAGTCGAGGTGAGTCTAATACTTTCAAATTTTGTAAATTTTGACGCGGTTACGTATTAGGAAGAAAAGAATCGGTGAAGTAAATTAAGGTCATGCATTATATTTTTTAAATCAAAAAATTAAGATGGATGTTGATAGGTAGAAATTTGTGTCGTCCAGCTTCAAGTTATGCCCGCAGTACATGGGATTTGTCACTCTACTATCATTTGCATGCCATGAAAAGGGTCATATATGTCTATGACCATGACCATGTTTATGTTCATGTGGATAACTAAACTCTATAACAAATACACCCACAATTAAAAATAGTAAAAAGGGGGATTCGAGATAAAGGCTAGTAGAGGACTAGCTAGGCAGTGTAATTTTGAATTTACCCCAACCCAATAAAAGGGTAAAACAAGAGCAGTTGCTAGATACAGTTGAAAATTTTGTGCAGATGGGATAAACTAGAATTAGAAGGTATCTATAGACTTATTAAACTTGACTTGATATATATTGGTGTATTGGCCCACACAAGTTAGTCAAAGCTCAAGCACATGCTGCTGCACTGTGTGAATTGCGTAGAAGGGAAATCAAGGCATGTGGGTCAATAGCTTCGATACATATTCAATCAAATTTACAAATTTTGTTGAAGAGTATGAGTCCCACGTCGGAAACTTGACTAAATAAAGTACAAAATATAATGAATGGTTCTACTACTAATAACACCGATCCCTTTTGTTATAAAACTCCACACTTACTAGGTTTTGTAGGTGATTAAGTTGCGGACAATATCGCTGTTGCTAATAGTGGGCCAATAGCCCATCTCTCTGCATTTAACAATTTTTACTCTTTTTTTTCACAAATTTATTTTAACAGTTAGATCACTCTGTTATTATAATGACTCTTTATGGTTAGTATGTATTGATTCTTTGTGGCGGGCGGTTTTTTTGACTGAATTACGAATGCAATCCCCTAATTAAAATTTTTTTTTTAATTAAAAAAACAAAGTTTGAAACTTTCGACCATTCATTTGGACTTGATTGTGGGGCTAAATTGTGATTGATAGTTGTAGGCCTTGGAGTAAAAAGAAGGCAGATATTGGGCTTCTGTAATAAGCAGACTCTTACTAGAGTTTTGGGCTTTTGAAATTGGAAACTATCCAGAATTCAATATTCCAAGTTCCAACAATGGGGAAGGCCTAAACAATTCTGTAATTTATTCGAGAGTAGCTAAATAGTCAAGTGCCTCTCAGATTATTATCTCAACTTGGCAATGCCAGCATTAATTAGCAACCATTTAAATGCTTATTCCTATTTCAGTCTTAAATGAGATTGCGTGAACATGTTTTTATCTTTTCTTTTTCTTCTTCTTTGCCAATCTCATTGCCAGTAGAAAGAGGCAGACAAATGGTTCAGTACACGCCTGCTTGTTCAAGGCTTTGTCCTCCAGGTTAGCTTTTTATGTTTTGTTCATTTTGTAGGTAACCAAATGTGCTACATTCTGCCAATGGGGTTTAGCTGCGGTTGTTTGGCAGCCGGGTTCGAAACCCCACTGGCACCCGGGTTTGAAACCCCCCTATGTAACCAAAAACTAAAAATGTGCTACATTCTTATCATAGCTTTTGATTGTTTTGATAACTGAACTTATCTGTTAAGAAAATTATGGAGTTCGTTTTGCCAGTGTTTATTTTATTTTATTTGTTTTATTTTTTTTTTAAGTGGGAAACAATAAGTCCTAACTTGAACCCTACAATGCATCAAATGAAAATACAAAGGCATGCAAATGCAGTAACTAGGTTTCAGTTTCATGGTTGATCTCCTTTACTTTTTTTTTGATATAATGATATCTTATTCGTCTTTGAAATTTTTGGGATTGCGTAATGCTACTACTTCAAGTGCCAGTGAAACCAACCCCACATTGCAACTTAATCAAGAAGAAGCCCTTGCCGCAATATTGTTCCAGAAACTTATCGTCTCTAGCCACCAATGCCAATCCAAACTATGATAAGAAGATCACAGTGACCACCAGAACAAACCCTAGTAAAAGATTCAAGAAATTTTATTGCCAACCTGTTTGTTTTCAACATGGGGGTTATGCTTCATCATCAAAACCAGAGAATGACGGTGATCATTTTCTGACTGGCCTTTGTAAACAATGGGATGCATTTCATCGCTTTTGTCGTCCTCACACTGTAATTGGCACTGTGAGTTTCACATGTTCCTTTCAAAATTTGATATAAATTACATTTGGATTGAACAATTTAATTTTGAGCTTCACTAATTCACTCATTTTTTTTGTTTTCAGGTTATAGGAATCTCATCGGTCTCTCTTCTTCCATTAGAAAATGTTACTGACCTGTCCTCTGCATTTTTTATAGGACTATTGAAGGTATTTATATTAGAAAATTCGAAACACTACTGTTTGATGCCACAGGTAAAATGGGCTTCTTACATGTGATTGTTTTTTCAATGATTGATCATATCTCTCAGGCATTGGTGCCATCGATCCTGATGAACATCTATGTGGTGGGATTGAATCAATTGTTTGATATTGAAATCGACAAGGTATAAAATTAAGTGAGACCAAATTGAAGGATGAAAAATACTGCATATATATATAATGTTCATTAATTTTGTATCGTTTTTTCTTGCTTCTCAGGTTAACAAACCTGAGCTCCCTCTTGCTTCTGGTGAATTCTCTATGGGAACTGGGATCACAATTGTTTCCACAGTTTTGTTGATGGTAATCAATTGCCACTGATATGAGACCAACTAGTGTTTCTACAGTATAAATCTCTGCTACTCACTAGTTGTTGTCTGTTATTTTTCAGAGTTTTGCCATGGGAGTTATGTTTAAATCTCCGCCGTTGTTTTGTGCCCTTCTCATCAGTTTTCTGCTTGGAAGTGTTTATTCCATTGAAGTGAGTTTCTTGTGCCTCTTCATATAGTCTCTGACATTGCTAGCCAAGTACCCACCTTACTTCATCCATCTTAATTTGTTGATTAGCTTCCTTTGCTGCGGTGGAAGAGACATGCATTTCTTGCTGCTACTTGCATCCTAATTGTGAGGGCCATCGTTGTCCAGCTTGCTTTCTATGTACACATCCAGGTAACATACACCGGTTAGTTTTTATTTTTATTTGAAGAAGCCAAATATTTGACAAAACTAAAGCAGTACAAATATGTATTTTGCAGAAATTTGTACTTGGTAGATCTGTTAAGATGACAAGATCCTTGGCATTTGCGGTGGTTTTCATGTGCATCTTCTCCTCTGTTATTGCGTTATTCAAGGTAAACAACTGCTAAACTAAAAAAAATATGAACCTCGAGTGAGGGGTAATTTGTCCTTGGCATTTGAACAGGATATACCTGATGTGGATGGTGATAGATATTATGGCATTCAATCCTTCAGTGTCAGCCTTGGACAAGAAAAGGTTACTAGTTTTTCCATTTTTCTTTTTCTTTTTCTTTTTCTTTTCTTAGGACATATATATATATATACATTGTGTATACTTCTTAATATATGCTCCTTCCTCTGTACACTGTATACAGGTATATTGGTTTTGTGTAAATATGCTGTTAATTGCATACGGGGCTGCCCTGGTGGTAGGAGCTTCTTCTCCCTTCCTACCTAGCAAGCTTTTTACTGTATGTGTACCCCCATCTCTTACTCTAACTTCTACTCTGCTAGCTATTAATTGTACATGTTTTACTGATATATAGGCTTTGGTTGCAGATACTAGGCCACACTGCACTCGCTTCCCTTCTTTGGCTCCGAGCTCGATCTGTCGATATAGCCGATAAAGCCTCTCTAACTTCTTTTTACATGTTCATCTGGAAGGTGACGGATTTCTTACTCTTACCATCTGTCTGTTTTCTTTGTGTTCATGATAAGTAGCACATGCATGTGTGACATTATACAAGCAAATGTGCATAAGAATTTGGCACTGACTTAAAAATATGTTGGCTGTAGCTCTTCTACGCCGAGTACTTGCTCATTCCTTTTGTACGCTGAGTTGAGAATATGAAGAAGAAGAATTGTTGTGGGCTCTGGAAAATTTCATACACTACTGCTCTGCTTCTCTGTCATCATCATTCATCACAACTAGCTTTACTGGTTTTCTTGTGTTCGGTCCACGTCACCAAACCAAACGCCCAAAAAACAAATATTATTTTTTTCTCTTTACAACTATTTATTCATTTATTGTTTCCATTATCCATATGAAGTTATGAACGGGCAAAATCACCCAAAAATACATTCCAGTTCTAAAGCCATCACTAAAATTGCACTACGGAAAATGTTCTACAAGAGTAAAGTTTTTATATAAATTATTTATATTATTTATATTCAATAATATGTGAGAATTATGTGTATAATACGTGATTTTTGTGTGTTTTATTGAAATTTTTATACAAAATGTGTATTAAACATGAGAAATACGTGTGTATCTATATAATACGAGTATTGTATGTTTGCTTTTTAAAAACATGAACTTAACTGAGTCCTTAAGACGTTTGTAGAACACATATGTATTATTGAAAAATATGTACGTACATGTATAATACATTATTAACCATGAGAGTGCTAAAATCTGTGTACAGGTAATAACTCTGAAAAAGTAAAAAATCAAAAGAGGACAATAAAGACTCGAGTAATGGCCTAATAGTAATGGATAATGCTCTAAACAATTCTAAACAACTCTTATCATTAATAATAATTATATTAATCAAAGACTTGGGCCTTGGGGCTCTCGGGCTATGGAGAAATTGATTTAAGATACCCAAATGACTTAATAAATAGAAATGAATTATTTTAAATTACTTTGTGGACTTTTTTTTCAATTTTTTAATATATTAAATAATAATTAAAATATAATTACTAATTAAAGTAATTCAAAAAGGCTAAGATATTACTTAATTACATTTTTTTTTAAATTAAAACAAAAAAACAAAAAACCTCTCCAGACGAAAGTAGCCGGATTAAATTTTTTTCAAAAAGAGTATAGCAGCGCGGCTATACTGTTTATATATATAAAAGGACCCGCCAAGCGCCTAGGCGCCACATGTCAAAACGGTAACGCCGGCGGCTATACTATATTTTTTAAAAATTAGGAAAAACCGAGTACAGCCGTTCGGCTATACTATTTCGAAAAAAAAAAAAAGAGATGACCCGCCTAGCGAGTTTAGCCCGCGTGTCAAAATACGTATAGCCGCACGGCTTTACTATTTTTAAAAAATAAAAAAACCGGGTATGTCCGCCCGGCTATACGATATATATATAAAGGAACGCCCAGTGCATATATATGTAGCCACGTGTCAAAAAAGTAACGCCGCCCGACTATACTATTTTTTAAAACAATTTGAAAAAACGCGTATAGCCGTGCGGCTATACCATTAAATTAAATTAATGAAGCTGGCCAAAAAAACAAAAGTCGAGAAACTAACTTTATATATATTTTAAAATTAAAACAAAAAACAAAAACATCTCTCCCGATGAAAGTTTGTTGGCACAGGTCTATGTCAGCGAAATTTGCCTGGCCATACTATTTATATATAAAAAAAGGACCCGCACATTGCCTTGGCGCCACGTGTCAAAATGGTATAGCCATGCGGCGATACTATTTTTTTAAAAAAATTAGGAAAAACCATGTATAGCCGTTTAAAAAAAATTAAAAACATCTATTTATAAAAAAACAGAAAAGGGCCCCGCCTAGCGATTGTCGCCCACGTGTCAAAATAAATATAGCCGTGCAGCGATACTATTTTAAAAAAATAAAAATAAAAAAACCCGGCTATACTACATACATATATAAAGGACCTGCCCAGCGCCCATACATATATAGCTACGTATCAAAATAGTAAAGCCGCGCGGCTAGACTATTTTAATTTTGTTTTTGAAAAAACGAGTATAGCCGCGCTTGAGGAGTGAAATTAAACCCTCACGAATCTTCCTACACATTGGCGATGGATTAGAAACCAAAGAAAAAATAAAAAAAGAAAGACATTGAGGCTTGGAAAACCTTCTACAGAAAGCAACATATTATGCTAGGCCACATATAATCTAGCCTTTACACCAACATGAACCGACCTAGAAACTGGTTTTTGGTTTGGGCCACACCTTTCTGTAGAAAAAAGAGCACGGTCAAACTATCAGGCCCACTATCTTCACTCCTTGGGCCAGTGAAACTACGTTGGTCAGTATCCTAGCTACCCAGCAGCTCATTCCAACTTTGCCCTTCCTTTATATTAAAACCAAAAAAAGGTCCGGTCTTTCCTAGTCGTCCAGAAGTGCGTTTTTGTTGTTAGGGTTTTCGCTCCTTGCTCTCTGCTCTGAAACATCGCGGCGGATCTCCAAGCGTGAAAATGGTGAACCTCTCTCTCTTCTCCCTTCTTCCTGCTCTCTGGTTACGCATATATGTATTGCATCGATCTTTATATATATCCCTGTTTGTTCCTCTACTTTGTTGATTTCATGGGATTTAAGTAAATTTCTCATTTGGGTTTATGATGAATATGCACAGCCGTCCCACAAGACCTTCATAATCAAGAAGAAGCTGGCGAAGAAGATGAGGCAGAACAGGCCCATCCCTCACTGGATCCGTTTGAGGACCGACAACACCATCAGGTCCAAACTACTTTCTTTGCTTTAATTATTTTGTAATTTCATTGCTAATTTTCATTTTGTTCTTGATCGGTTCTCAGATTAGATGCTTACAAGTTGTCAAATTTGTTCATGTATGTATCAGGTACAACGCCAAGCGCAGGCACTGGCGCCGCACCAAGCTCGGTTTCTGAGGTGCTTTGCTCCAATGGCATTTGGCATATTTTGTAATTTGATTAGGGGTTTTAGTTTTGATTCAGACTCCAGAGCTTAATGTTTTTGTACTTTGTTGAGAACCCAGTTGTAAGAACTCATAAGAGTCTCTCTATTTGCAGACGTTTATTATGATTTAGCTTCCCTGAATCAATTTCAAGTGTCAAATGAATTCCCAATTCACCCAAATCCTTCATCTGAGGTTGTATTCGTTTGGTTTCTTTCTGCAGGAGAACTCTATGCTAGGGCAAATAATTATGGTTTGTGTTTGATGAGATGAAAAATTCTCCCCATAGCTGATTTACACTGCTAATTTGTATGCTCTTGTTCTTGATTCAAAAACTATTAAGCTATTCAATAGTTTTTTGAACGATCAATAGACAGATTTACGCCGCCCTAACATTTGAAACAACGGTATTTTCTTCTATGTTATGGTGTTGTCTGCCTACACCCAACAATTGAATTAAACTGAAAAAGTTGAAGATGAAATTTCTTCTAGCTGGATAAAGTAAAATGAATCAAGTTGAGAATGTGAGATTTTATCTTCAGATCCCTCAAGTTTCATCTGAAAATGCATGAACTTCAATCTTTACTCTGCAAGTGACACTGACATGTATGTTCGACAAAAATTTGGGGGTTAATTTCAATTTAGTACTTTGAACTTTCACATTTAAGGTATGTTTGTCTATGCACTCTCAAGTTTAACAATTACGTACCTAATCTTATTAATTTTTTGCAATATGATTCCGGTGTTAACTTAAATAGAGAAATTTTTGTTAATTTGCCTATGTAGCAAGCTTGTGTGCCATTTCGCTTCTTTCAATGTCAGTTAAAGAGTATTTTTGAGTAATTGATGTCAAATGGTTTTGGGCGAGATTTTTTTGTGTCATATGGGTTTGGGAAGGAAGACATTAATTGCTAGAAAATACCCCTAAACTGGCATCAAAAGAAGCAAATAGGTGGGATCCAACCTTGCCACATATGCAATTAACGGAAAATTTGACGTTAAAGTTAAAACCAGAATCATATTGCAAAAATATTAAATGATTAGGGTACATAATTGTTAAAATTGAGAGTGCAAGGGCAAACATGTTTTAAGGTAGAAAGTTTAGGATACTAAATTGAAATTATCCCAAAAGTTGGATTTTGACATTTTATAAAAGTAGAGAATAGAGTTCATATGCGATGAACTTGGAGTATAGTATTAATAAATAAATACAAAGATGTATAATATTAATAAATAGATACACATGTTCGAATTATCTCTTGATAAATTAGAGAAGTTTAGAATATAATTTTGTTAAAAATAAAAAAAATATGTTATGACATGAGAATTAATAACACTACGTTTCGATATCTCTTAACATAAAAAAATTCATCATTAATTCACACATGACCTATTGTAAAAATGTCGTTTTTCTTTTTTTCCCCCACACAAACGAACCACTTCTCATTCAATTTTATAAAGTACAAATATTGAGAAGAAGAATCAAAAATAAAATTTCGGATTATATAAGTAATATTGGGAAGAAGAATCAAACATAGAATCTTGGATATTAAAAAGGAAAGGATCGAAGGTAGCACCACAAATACATGAACAATTACTCATTTTGTTTGTATACAAGCGATAACCGAGCAGCTCGGATACACGTCCCTCCCACTTTACCAATATATAACGACCAAACGCTCACTTTGATTCGCTCGCAAAACCCACTTATTAAAAGGCAGAGTAGTAGCCTGACCTCACTCATTCACTCTCCGTGACAGCTGACGCTGAGGACTCCGCTTCGAATTCAACGCCCTCTATCTGTGAGTTCCACGAAAACGTTCTCATTTCAACTTCATCTCTTCGTCGAATTTCAGCTTTCAATTCATTCAACTCCGTTATCTGAATCCATCTGGTTAATTACGTCATAATCATTATCTCTTACTCTTAGCTATTGATTTGCTCGTAGATCGCGTAATTAACAGTCTTGATTCGTCAATTTTTTTTGCTGTTTTCTTGATTATACACGCAAATAACCGTTTACATTCTGCTTTTGCCTCAGATAGATGGCTTCGACGATGCTTTCGTTAGCTTCTGTGTCTCCCTCAGCTTCACTCTCTACGCATGAGACTCCCAAGGTACCGCTCATTTCATTTCGTAATTAATTGCGACTTTCATGAACGGTTTCGTCCTTTTCTTATCTTTTACTGTTTGGTTGCAGAGAAAGTACTGACTTTCGGCTTAATGCATTGGTGTGATTTTGTTCAACAGGGGAAGGTGAAGCTTGGGAGTTCCTTTTTGAGCTTAAACAAGGGAAGGAACAATCTATTTGCGAAGACAGAGGTACATGCCGTGAGCTGCTATGGCTTTGTTGGAATTTTTGTTTAACATTAATGCTAATGTGGTTTTGCTGTCTTGCCTGTAGTCTTTTGGTCGGATATCTATGGTAGCTGCGGTGAATGTTTCTAAATTCGAGGGCGTAACTATGGCCCCGCCTGATCCAATTCTTGGAGTTTCCGAAGCGTTCAAAGCTAGCACAAATCAGTCAAAGCTCAACCTTGGAGTTGGGGCATATCGAACAGAAGAGCTTCAGCCATACGTGCTTGATGTTGTTAAGAAGGTCGGGTTGCTATCCTTATCTCCTCATGAAATAGATAATTTTTCGCTAATGAGATTTTGAAATCTTGAGTTTCTTATTGTAAATTTTTTAAAGTGAAATCCTTTTATTTTGCAGGCAGAGAATCTTATGATTGAAAGGGGAGAAAACAAAGAGGTAATTATACACAACAATCTAACTGATGTGGTTTGTTCTTCTTGAAATTACGATTTACTAACTGCAGTTCACTTAAACTATGCAGTACCTCCCAATAGAAGGTTTGGCAGCATTCAATAAGGTCACTGCAGAGTTATTATTTGGAGCAGACAACCCAGTAATAAAGCAACAAAAAGTATGTGAGAAATCAGAACTCGTGCCTCTTGTGAAGTTAATCATGTAGTATATCTCTTTGACCTTATATTGGTGTTTTGATTGTTTGTTTTTCCTTTCTTTAAGGTAGCAACTGTTCAAGGTCTGTCAGGAACTGGTTCTCTTCGTCTTGCTGCAGCTCTTATTGAACGATATTTTCCTGGGGCCAAGGTTTTAATATCATCTCCAACCTGGGGTCTGTATCGTCACTCCCATATCATTCTAAGACTTGTCTCAAGATTACTCGTTTTTCATTCCTAACAAAATTGTGTTGCAGGTAACCACAAGAATATTTTTAATGACTCTAGAGTTCCATGGTCAGAGTACCGATATTATGATCCAAAAACAGTTGGTTTGGATTTTGAGGGGATGATATCCGACATAAAGGTAATATAGTTTTGCACAGGAATTTGCATACGCTTGGTTATTAACTTATTACATTGAGTTATGGATTGTTGAAATTGTTACTCATTGATCACCTGGATCTTGAGAACACATGTTTTTGTTATTCAATAATTGCATTTGTAATATATTTATATCTTCTCTCTCTGTTAATATGGAATTATTTACTATTAATTTGTATGCCATTCCATCTTCTAGGCAGCACCTGAAGGATCTTTTGTGTTGCTTCATGGCTGTGCTCACAACCCTACCGGCATAGATCCAACCCCTGACCAGTGGGAAAAAATTGCTGATGTCATTCAAGAAAAAAACCATATCCCCTTTTTCGATGTTGCATACCAGGTACATAGTACTACATACTACTGGCTGGAGTCAAGCTGTAATTTTAGTTTCTGTAGTAATTTCTCTAATGCTGAAATGGAAGTGATAACACTGAATCCTTGGAATGAAATCTCTAATAATCTATTTCATGTTGATAAGTTAATAATATATATTAACGTATGATGGTTTAAAATTCTGTTGAAATGCAGCTGTAGGTGGAGTTATTTTATAATGTTAATGTCTGAACTTTGTCACTCTGCTTTTAGGGATTTGCTAGTGGAAGCTTGGATACTGATGCAGCGTCTGTCAGATTGTTTGCTGCACGTGGTTTAGAGTTATTGGTTGCTCAGTCATACAGCAAAAACCTTGGTCTTTATGCAGAAAGAATTGGAGCAATCAATGTTGTGTGCACATCATCTGATACAGCAACAAGGTGCAGTAGAAACTATACTACACATATTTATCTTCTGGCATAAGACAATGCTCATAATTGCATAATTTACTAAGTAACATGGTTACTTAATTTTCTCTGTTGCTATTTCAAACCCTGTTCTTTGCATTCTGGATCAATTTGTGGTCCAGCACTTGCAATGTGCATCATAGTTTTTCATGTTTTGAAGTCTCCTTCCGGATCTTTTGTATGGTGTTGGATACTGAAATCCTATTTGAGGTTTCATTTGAATGCCTTGGAAACTTGAATCTGCAAACCACTATACCATCTTTTGTGCCTTCTTTCCCTTGGGCCTTGGCTCAAGTTTTAAAGACTTGGGTGGATCCTAGGTTCAACTCTTGTCAAGCAAAGAAAGTAAAAAAAATAAAGAACTGGTTCTTGTAATTTGTTACATTATTGCGGTTACTTGAGTCTGCGATCAGATATAGTGACATAACTGAATTTGTAGGATCTGCTAATGATTTTAGTTTTTATATTCAGGGTAAAGAGCCAACTGAAGAGGATTGCTCGACCTATGTACTCAAATCCTCCAGTTCATGGGGCTAGAATTGTGGCCAATGTAGTTGGAGATCCAACACTTTTTGGTGAATGGAAAGCAGAGATGGAGATGATGGCTGGAAGGATAAAGAATGTGAGACAAAAACTATACGATAACTTGACTGCAAAGGATAAGAGTGGAAAGGATTGGTCATTCATACTTAAGCAGATTGGCATGTTTTCTTTCACAGGCTTGAACAAGGCTCAGGTAATTGCCCCCTGTTAAACTATGATCTAAGTCTATCTATAGGTCTTCGATACCTTGATATGAATTTTGTTCCTAGTCCTCTTCATTCTTGCATCATTCCTTGCACATTTGATCATTTATTTATTTATTTTTATTGACCATAAACCCTGCCCCTAGATTTACATCTGACCTCCTTTGTTTTTGCCCGGTCAGACGGAGAACATGACAAACAAGTGGCATGTATACATGACAAAGGATGGAAGAATTTCCCTGGCAGGATTATCTTTAGCGAAATGTGAATACCTATCAGATGCAATCATCGACTCGTACCACAATGTTAGTTGAAGTAGAATTCATAGCTGCGGTACCAGTTTGAGGAAGATGCTAAGAAAATTTTGTTGAGCTTCTCCCCATATTTAAGCACTTGTGAGCTTGTGTCTATAATTTATTGAGACCGTCTAATAATAATCAGCAGTCGCAGAAAGGAGAGGCATCTCCAACAGCACCGACAAAAGGATAGCAGGAGAAGATCAACCTTTGGGGCTTACCTCTTACCTACCAACACACATACAGAGATTGTAATAATAATAATGTTCATCTCAAGTTCATATTCATGGTCGATATGTTGCAACCTTTATTTATTTCCTGGAAAAAGGAAGTTGCCTGAATTTTATTGAATACATATATAATCATGGAATCATAAAACAAACAAAAACAGCGAAGTCAAAGCACTGCTTCTTCCCAGGCATGAGGATCAAAAATGCCAACGGGGCCACGGCACAGCGAAGAACTTCATGAGCCCCTGATTGCAGTGAGAGCTATTGGCACCCTGGCCACAAGCAAAATAGTGCGGCCTCCACTGGTTCAGCACAAACTCAAACCCCTCGCCGCCTCCCTGCGTAGCATTTGCCACCAACTTTGCCCTCCTGAAATCACATGTTATGTAGCTCCACAGGTTTGGGAGTAAGTACACGTCATGAGCACCGGTGTTGCTTGGTGGGTCGTACTTGAACACTGCACATAAATATGGGATTATGAATTAAGTGTGTAACATTATTCAATAAAAACAATATTAAGTAATTAAATTGAAATTAAACTAAGTAAATGTAGGTTGAGACTGACCAAGTGTGTCTTTTATGTAAAAGGGGCCATTTTTGAGAGTCCAATCAGTGTAGTTGAAGCCATAACGCCAACCTTGAGACCCTCCTACAACCACAGTTTTAGCCTCACCAAGTGCCAATAGAGAGACAGCTACAAGAATCAAAATGAATCCGTGTGAACCGTAACTGAAACCCATGTTCAAATTCCTGATCCTCAACAGGGCACTAAAGAGCTAGAAATCTAATTAATGAGATTGTGGTAATGGGGATATGAGCTGAAGAGGTTTATATAGTGCATTTTGATCGCATGTTCTGAAGCAAATCGGCCACAATTTGCCTTCGTTTCTCACTAGAGGAGCCAGAAAACGTGTAAAAAAATTCATTTTTTGTGAATAGAAAATGTAGATTTTGTCAATTGTCTGGTGCTGTTTCTGGGTTTTCTTCTCCTGTCAATGCCGTTTTTCAAGTTTCATGTACCATTGGATGAGAAAACAAAGAAAGGGAGGGTAGGGGTACAATGGTTGGCGACGAGTGGGTTTATTCTTTAAGATGTTGGCGAAAGTCCACTTACTTAAGGGAAGAAGAAAAACATGTTTATGGTTATGATTAGAGAGGCAATAAGGTCTCTAAAAACAACTGAATGTGGGTTGTTGGTCGTTCTCGTTGGTTGACTTGCTAAAACCTAAAAATTCAATTCAACGGTGATATGTGGGCCCAAGTTATTACCTGGCCCATGAAAATCATCTGGTGGCCCAATATATGTAACGATATACTGAAGCCCAAGATAGCTCATAGAAGAAGTGACCGACTCAGGCCCACCATTGAAATTACACAGATACCTCTCTCTGTCTCTCGCTCTCTGCAACTCCAGAGGCAAGCGATTGAATCTTTGGTACTACAAGGGGTAAGTAGTTATACTTTCTTCGAATATTTCACCATGTTTTATCTTTGTTTTTTTAAAAAGTAATCTAAAGCTTTCGTCTTTGGGGTGTTTTGTTTTCTATCTTCAGCTAGATAGATTGAAGGTAGCACCAAAAATTTTGATTTTGGTTTTGGGGTTTAACTGGGTTTATGAATTTATGGGAACCCATTAACATGCTTGAATTGCAAACCATGAAAAGGGAACTTGAATGCTTTAACGGACAATGCTATTGTTTTATTTGGCTCCATAACCCCCCAATGCTAACTTTTATTCCTTATATCTTGTATCCTAATGCAGTTCACCGCCTCCCCTCGGCTAGTTTTATATCTGCAATTTTGTCAACGTTTCGTCACAAATGCCCATCCATTAGGGTTTGAACTTGAAGTGATTCAGAAAGTGTTAATTCAGGGAGATAAAAAATTTAGAGAGGAAAATGGGTTCTACACCTAAACACCCTTTGTTTTGTCTAAAATGGCCGTGGGACATGAACCAAAATGCTAAAGCTAATACTCGTAGCCCTTGCAACTTTGAGGATCCTTGGCTATTCAAATCTCTGCAAACTATTGGGTCCATTGCCTTCAATTTCGTCAACTCAGTTTCCGGGTCCTCGTTTTCATTGGCCAATACCTTTAAGCCCTCCCAGTTGGATGCAAGAACCAGCCAGAGTAACAGTTTGAAGTCAAAAACAATCTTGGGTCCTGAAGAGCAAGGGGAGGCAGAGCATAGGGCATTTGCCTCAGCTTTAGCAAGTGGGAAAGAGGCTACCGTGGTTGAGTTTTATTCACCCAAATGCAGGCTGTGTAATTCTCTGCTTAATTTTGTTAGGGAGGTCGAGGGTAGGAACTCAGACTGGCTTAACATTGTTATGGCAGATGCAGAGAACTATAAATGGCTTCCCGAGGTACGCTACCACCCACAAGTTTCTCTATTTCTTGATATTGGTTTTGAATGCCCCATTATTCTTGCTCACAAAACACCATTCTATATCTACACGGATGTAGCTATTTTTATTTATGGATTTTTATATGTTAATATGGTAACGTTGATGAACCCATGAAATAATTTGGTATTTTACTAGCTATTTTGCTTGTAATTTTCTTGGGGGTGAAATTGCTGTCTTCATGATATATTCTGGTTTACCTAGTAGACCATTGTCTGATTATTTTTCTCGTGTTGGTAATGCAGCTTCTCCATTATGACGTTAGATATGTTCCTTGCTTTGTGCTGGTGGACAAGAAGGGGAGGGCGCTGGCAAAGACTGGCATTCCGAGTAGTCGGCTACATGTAATTGCAGGTCTCTCTCATCTTCTCAAGATGAAGCGTCCTTGCAAAAAGCAATAGCTAGATCAAATATTGAATCTTCTCATCTATTCAGCATTTTGATAATGAAGCCTAGTTTTCATGAGTTCACAGAACAGATGCTTTGATTACTGCACATCTAAATTGGTCTTAAATACAATTGCCTGTCTAACAGAGTTCTTGAATCACATTCCTCGCCTCGGTGAGGGGATTTGTGTAATGAACTTCTCTGGCCCATATATGTTGCATGGAATGCATAGACATCTCCGTTTCCAGTAGGTTTGTTGTCTTCAAACGCGTGACTGCATTCGAATCCATCATCCTACCAATTACGGTCTGCAAATATAGTAGCTAAATCAATTGATATTTTAACTGTATCGTGAAACCACAGTAATTTAGTTGGAAATGAACTCACCCAAAATTTGCTGAAGCAAGCATTGAAGATTATGAATTTTAGAAGGTTTTCATCATGGCTGCTGAGGGTATTGTCTGAACTCACAGACACAGCGAGATCTTGATAGGAAGAGTCAAACATTGATCCAAAGTTCTTCACCGTAATCCGGTCGTGATTCTTTAAAATTCTCTCGAGGTGGCACATGGTGGCACTACATGCGTTGTCGTCTTTCCTGACCCACTTTAAGGTCCAGCAACTGCTTTCGAAAGCTGACAGTGGGAAGTCTTCATACAGCCTTAGCAAAGTTGCAGCTCTTTCAGAATTAGCCCAGCAACAACATGGGGATGAGCCATCATCTACACATAAGATGAGAGAAAAAGATTATTAACCTGAACAAGGAAACAAGACAATGCCAACAGGAGTACATTGCGATAGCAAATATAATTTTTTTTATAAAAAAAAAGTTATTTTATCTGTTCATCAAGAAAGAAGCTTGCTTCCAAGCGTTGATGATAGTCTGAATTCTTTATCAATACTTACTAAGTATGATAAGCATTAAGTAGTAACAAATGCACCATGCCTTTACAATTTTCCGATGACTTGGCCAACATGCAGAACGAGGGTTAAACATAGCAAAATTTCCTAAATAAACAAATAGATTACCCAGAACAAAACCGGCAAGTGGGATGTCAACAAGATACGGTCTGAAGTGATTTTTAGGTTGATAATTGACATTTCTAAATTTCTTCTCCAGAACTAGGATGTGGATGGCAACAACCTGTACAAATTACAATGTTCATACAGAAGAATAAGCTTCAACCGCCCACAAACAAGATTGTGAAAAGGAAATTGAAAAAAATATAATCATGTAGGGAAGGAAACTAGACAATATACAACTTACCCTGCAATGAAACCGCATGGGCTTGAAATCCAAGCACTTAACCAACTCAGAAATCAAACCTGAAGAAACTAAGTCTAGAGGTGCAGCATTCTGCATGTATGAAGCAGGACTGGAGCACTTGTCGCTGCACGATTCATTATCTACCTTTATGAATTTATTCTGGAAGCTGACAGCCCTTATGGAATTGATTACAATAAATGATACAGATGTCAACATCCATCTATTCTGCCCCCTGGAAACCAAAGAATAGAGGTCAAGCCCACAAATTTGTCACATGATTGGTGCAATACTAAAAGCCTCTAAAGATTATCAGACTATGCCCTTAGACAAGAGAGAATACCAAAATTGCCAAACGATAAATCAGGACTGAAGGATAAGGCAGTATAGTGTCAAGGATTAATTAGACAGCGTACCGCAATTCAAGAACCCGGTGAAATGTTGCATCCACACCAGGTCCAAATCCGACAGGAAAAGCATGTCCACTCAAGGAACCAGATAGCCTTACCTATTTGATTAACATGACGAAATGATATCAAAATATTATTTTATTGTTATTTTCAATGAGACAGAAAAGAATGATACAAATATAGAAATGTTACTTACAATATGATGGTCTACCAAAACATGAATACAACTGCTTTTAGCTCTCTGCAAGAATCTCCGCTGAAGAGGATCACCAATGTTTTTACAGTTCAAATATGGATTAACAGAATTGTCTTCCACACTATGAACAGCAATGACATGCCCACACAAAGATAAAAGATTTCCCTCCGGAAACAGACCGTTCGAATCAAGTGACAGCAGAGGTGCAGTCATTGCAAGACTAATGCATGAAGATATTTTAGGAATCCCTTCAGCTGTCACAACTGGCTTGATCAGGCCCTCTTCCAATTCCTTCAGGATCACCTCTCCAAAACTGATAACATTTTCAGGGAGACAAAGAGAAATATCTGAAGAGTTTTCAGAAGCATTTCCAGGGGACATCTGAAGACGTACTTCGTTATGATGTTCAGACAGAACCTCATCATTTCTCAGAGAGTTATCTAATGGGAGACACTTCGGTGAGCTATTGTTTTGACAAATCTCATCAGAAGTAAACGAAAGGCTCCATAGATGGGTTGTGGAAGGGATAAGAATGTTATCACTGCTGGAATAGCTAGAATCTTTGAGATTACAAAAAGAATCTTCTCTGTCATGCTTTGTGATATAATAACAACCAATATGCAACAACTGAAATGTAAACAAAAATTATTGCAGTTTATTTCACTGAATTATTTACACAAGCATGTCCTAACCATGAAAAGGAGAAATCTGACGCACCTGATACTTATAAAAACTTTCAGATGTAAACTCCAGCAATACCTTCTGTCCACTTGGTCTGCAAAAGCCACCATTATTTAATTTGGTCCTAGTGCAATGCAAGATAACTGAACCAACTAGACTGTGACTGTTAACTCCACTAATCATAGCCGAACAAGATATCTCACGAGATGTCAAGTCACAATATTTCTGTTTCTCCCTGGATTCCTTGTAAGAAATAGAACAAGAACTCGGTTCTCTGACTGACTCGGAGGAATTGTTCACTGAATTAGAACTTAATCCCCTGCTTGATGAATGATTAACCTTACGCCTCTTGGGAGAAACATGGTCCAAGTAATTTCCACCAGCACTTTCCATGGAATTCTTCGGATTATCCCCTAAAGCCATAGTTGGACATGAAATCTCATAGCTTCCAGCAAGAAATAAATCCCAAGGCAAGATTATAGCCTCCACAAACATGCTTGAAGAGTTTTCTATAACGACATCATCTTGATACTGTTAAAATTCAAGCAAGCAGATCACTAATAAGTAAAGGAAACGCAGACAGTATTTCCATGTCTACTATCAAGAGTCCCCTTCTTCCATTTTGGGGTTTATGAAAAGTATGTGGAACTCCTCAGAGCAGCTTTTGGAAACATTACTGAAATTACATAAGATAATAAATTTGGAATATACCTTCTGTAGCACTGGAAATTTGTGGGTAACCAAAAGCAAGTGAAACATTCCACTTTCAAGTCTCTTCAAATCTTCTCCCGGTCCAGTACAAGGATAAATGGGTAGATTTCTGCACATTGAATTTCTCAGGCGAAAGTAAACATAAACTGTTAGATTCATCTTTCTTGCTAACGGTATGAAATGAAAGATGGTTCTGCATGAGAATAAATCATTGTCGAGCAATCCTATACACCCCACAGACTGAGGCATTCCTTCAATAACAAGACTGAAGTCAGCTACCTGGAAAGCCACACTGAAATAAGTGAGTCCAGATACATAAAGGGTGTAATGGACATGTACAGATCAGTAGCTATCTCCTGATATTCTATTGTAAAACACGACCTTGTATATTCTATTGGCATCCCAAGTTGATGGAAGGTCTGGTATAAGAACATCAATGCTCCCAGTTGCATCAACCAACTGCAGCCTTCCAGAAGATGGAGAAGTCTGTATACTCAATATAAAATGGTGAATAAATCAACTGTAATTAAAAAAATTGTTGAATTACAAAAACGTTAGGGTGATGACAAACCAAAAGTATTTAATAGTAAATGTGCAAATCTCAACTATAAATTATTTAGACTTGACTATTAATATGCTAACACCTAAGAACCTGAACGTCATGCAGTAAATCATTATTCTGTCACAAACAACAAACTAAGGCTTTCTGTACTTTCCAGCATTTTGGAACCAGATATTATCATGTACAGTTGTTATGTCAAAGAAAAAAATCGCAGTTTAGACAACTGGGATAGACAATTTCATTCAGCAGTATAACTAAAGAAGCTAACGAATAGGAAACCAACCACTAACCTTCAAACTTCCCATCAAAGATACACCTATATCTTCACTTGAAAAAATCTTTCTAACAGACTGAACGTGAGATCTCCCTTCACAGAATTGAAGGCTATATTTCTTGTCATCATGCAATTTTTCACAGCTATTTTCCAACTGCACCGCTCTCATCCAAAAGGCCTCACAATGACATATGAAAATAGATAAGGGCACTACCTGAACTTAAGAAAATATATGAAAGTTACTTTTCAGCACTAACTTAACACCAAACAGCCATAAGAAATTGACAGTTCTACACCGAATCAAGGTGCCCAACATTAAACAGAAGCAACCCAATGCAAACGTAGATCACATCACACAAATGATTCTGGGCAGGACATACCAAACTCAGGTTACCGATGTATGGTTCACAACCACAGACACATGAATCATGGTTGCACAGTTCCATGAATACTCCATGCTGCGAACATAAACTATTTAAGATTTTAACAGAAAAGTATAACAAAAGAAGTGTGCTTATTCAGAAGCAAAACCAATTTACCCGAGTTGGATGCATCAATGAAGGCAATTGTGAACTAGCATACATCTGAACAAACCCTCCCTTCTGGTAGCACCTTGCAACCATCCAACTCACCCTATTAGATAATAACATAACAACTACTGTGCAAGAAAACAAAAGTTTCAACTCAAAGGTAAATTACATGTTTTGTTCCCAAAATCTCCTTCTCAGATAAGATGCCAGAAAACTTTTTCCGGAAACATGAGGCAATAAGCAATACCCTGAAACTCAACCATACTGCTTAGTAAACTAACCAGGAAAGTAAAATATTCTAAACATTAGAAACAAAACCACAGAATTTCCCATCCAAACACAAAAGAGATATAAAAAAAACCAATACCATAATCTGGCAGAAAATGTTAAGGACTCAACGAACTTCCCCAACGAACTCTGTGATTGTGGAAGTATATGACACCTGCAGCATGTAATTATATTACTTTCTGAGCTTGCACATGTCTGGGCATCCCAAAGATGTTAAATGGCTTAAATGCATATTAGGTCATCCAAAAAAGGATGTGATTGACAATTATCTCAAGTGCAATTCACAGTACATGTCTTTACCCAGTTTCCAGTGGAGAGAAGGATTCCACAATAACACTAGTCTTAAAGCATGCACCAAGTATAAGAATTTTTGTCCAAGAAAATCTGGGGTTCACAAAATGGACATTTCTCACAGAAACCTGAAAAAGACGCCAAAAAAATTGAAAAGTTTTAAAAATCAAATTGACAAATAGTATAGATCAAAATCATTTAAGGCCAAAAATGTAAGAAAAGATATAGTACTTACGAGTGCGCCTGCCCTAAGGCTATGCGGTGGAGTACGCAGTTGATCAGTTAACAAAAGCCACACCTCATTGTCCAACTCAACAACCATCCCTTGCATATACACACCTTTGACTATTCCTCTATATGTGCCACATTCACCTTTTCCCTTGGCAACAGCTGTACATTTTGGCCGCCATTTCCATGACAATCTAAGCAGATGCAATGCAGAATTTCCCGTAGTTACATACATTAGTTTAGACTCTTCCTTTCCTATAAAAACCAACTTCTTCTTCAAGCCTGATAAAGCCACAACATTTCCTACAAGTTTTGTAAAAACAGGATGCCATGATGAAACAGAACCTGAACAATATACAAACATTGGTTTGGTAAAAGAATGTGCATCTTTTTCTTGAATTGAATCCTTCAAAACTGTAACTGCCTCCTTTGAACTGCATAATTTACACTCACAAACCATTAATTGGAGTAAAAAGCCTCGGAGGCTTGACGAATGGCTAGAATCTGAAGCCTTATTGGTTTTCAAATTGCTATGACCGGTTGCACAGGGAACAGTGGACACAGGGCTAACTACCTCCAATGCGCCAAATACACCATGACGAGCTCTGGAGCTGTCTTCGTGGCCACTTGAAGAGCCCGAACCAAGAGGAATGGAATTGAAATTCGAACAGGGACGAAGTCCGCTATTGGAATCTTGAAAACTCCATCTGATAATCTCCAAGAATCCGCCACCACGTTTCCAGGGAATGAAATTCCAAGCAAGAACACTGATTTTCTTCCTGATAATCAGAACGTCGAAGTCAAGAATGTCGCAGCAGATGGAAGCCGAGCCGTCGGAGAATTGGAAGCAAGTGTTGTAGGAGCATCGAGAAGAGGCTGAAGCAGAGGCGTCGATGGCAGTGGGGAGGGTTAGGGTTCCGACGATGATGGCCAAGTGGTCAAGAGGGGGGAGAACCTTATGGCTAGGATTGGGGTTGGGGTTAGGGTTTGAGTGGATGGGAATGGAGCGTGTGGAGGGCTTTGATGTTTCGTTTGAATTGGGGGAGATGGAGGATGTGGCGGTGAGGGAGCGAACGCGTTGGAGTAGCTCTGCAATTGTGAAAATTCTCACATTTTCCATTGATGAGGATGGAGGAGGAGGAAGACAACTGTGGAAGCTCTCTCTACACACAGAAGAGAGTGAGAGAAGCAGTGGGGGCGCGGGAGCGGGAACGAAGGGGTTTATAAAACCCAAAACGACTCGTCGTTTGACTTTGTTAGTATAATCTCACACGCGTCGCAGTCCCACAGCTTCGTTTCGTATGATTTCTTCGTTTATTTTGAAGCTGGGTGAATATTATTTTGGGCCAAGAGTTCTTGATGGTTCATATTAGTATGACATGGCAGTCGCACATAATCATTTCTACTTTTTCAGCCGTCTGTTTTTTTCCCAAAGAGGTGTAGCAAATAAAATGGCCTTGCATATTAGTGGTATGTGTGAACTCCGGTAACACTTTAGTAATGTGTATTAGAAATTAATTAATTTTTTTTTTTTTGGGGGTTGATAAAGGATTTTCTATTTCATTAAACAAAGCGAACAAGGAAAATAAAACAGACAATCCTTTTCTAAACTGGAATGGGATTCTGAGTTTTATTGGGATTTTTGGTTCCAATCCTAATCCTAGTTGGAAAATGCAAGATCTATATATACCTCCGCTTCTCACCCTATCAATGTGGCTAACTACCTCCAATGCACCAAATAAAAGGCATGTCGGAGAATTGGAAGCAAGTGTTGTATGAGCATCGCTAAATCAGGAAACTGAATAATTACAGGGATCTTGATTACGTAATTACTTGTAATTGATTGTATATTTATACACTTACCATATGAATCCAGCGGAGTGGGGTTTGAAGAGGCTGAAGCGGAGGCGTCGATGGCGGTGGGGAGGATTAGGATTCTGACGATAATGGCTAAGTGGTCAAGACTCAAGAGGGGGGAGAGCCTTCCGGCTAAGTGGCAAAGCTGTTAGCATATGCTGGCCATATATGTATGTGCATCCATTTCTCAAACAAAATATCACCCAATAATCAATTGACTTAAGCGAGTCTCTAATCGGTGTGCAATGCATGGATTTTCTAGTCATTAAGAAAGAAATTTAAAAGCAATGTATGGACTTTCTTTGAATTTATTGGATTGTTATATGGATATATGGAATTGTTCTTGAATATAGATATCAAGAAAAAAATATATGAGTAATATTCGGCTTCCAATTTTGGCTGGCCAATGTGTCATGCATGTATGTATGGTCATATATAGATATTGCACATCATATAAAACAAGGGTCCCTACAGGTGTAGTGTCCGCCACAATCAACATTATTCTGATTGGCTAGAAAATGTTTCTAATTTGACTATAGGTTTAGTTGGCCATGCAATTGAAATTAGGGGTGGGCGCAGTTCGATTCGGTTTGATTTCCACTTCATACCAAAGTCGGAACTAATACTATTCAATCAGTGTGATTTGGACCAGTTTTAGTGAAAAAAATATATATGAAACTAATCGGTCCGGTTTAAATCGGTTCAGGTGCGGTTTTCAATTTTTTCGATTTTGG
Source organism: Prunus avium (assembly GCF_965620075.1). Lineage (NCBI taxonomy): Eukaryota > Viridiplantae > Streptophyta > Magnoliopsida > Rosales > Rosaceae > Prunus > Prunus avium. The sequence goes on along the minus strand of NC_142284.1, from coordinate 48,377,668 downwards.
ACTAGATTTTTTATTATTATATGTTTTTAAAATTATTTAATTTACAAATTCCAACTAAAATTTTATTTTTTGGGCTTAAAAATTCACAAATGACCCAATTTCATGCAAATAAATATGCTTAGGCCTAAAAAAGAGAGGTGCTTTGAAGTTGGGCTTAGAGAAATATTAGTTATGAAATTAGAAACTTAGAATTGGACTTAAATAATTATGTAAAAAATAAAATAATATGTAGCCAGTCCGATTCTGTTTTGTGAGGTGCGAAACCGACACTAGAATCGATTTGAATAGAAGATTGGTGCCAGAAAAAAGAAGATGAAGAGAATTTTCAGCCAAGTGTGAACGTGGGCTATGGGTAATATTTTGGGTTAGTTTTAATTTTACATCTCAACCACCCAACTCATCTAGCGGTTAAAATTAAAAGTTCATAACAAATCCACACATCAGTTATCCGTAATGGAGAAGCTCCATATATATTATATTATATTTTTGGGGTCAAAATTGTCACTTCACTTGTATATATGTGAATGAAAATTTTGCACCTTATGCTAAAGAGATGACCGATGGTCGGATGGGTCTTGATATTTTGTATGAAAAAAAAAAAGTTGTCTTCATAGTATAATATATCAAGCAAGCACTATACAATTTCAATTTGACAAAGAGAACCTTACGTTGCAAGGTCGTGGTTTTGCATAGGCTCTACACCCGCAGCCACCGTACATAGAGAAAGGTTTGTCTTACATTGATGTAAACCATATATGCATATACACATACATCACATACATACACAGATGCAATTTTGTACTCTAGCTCTCCCTTATCACGTGTGGACACGTGTCCAAACACCATCTCATTACTCTTTCTATTATATATATATATATTCATGTATAACATAAGCTACTTCTCCTTTCTTCTTCTTTACTCTACCAAATGGTTTCTCCTTTTGTGTTGCTTGTTACGGTATTTTTACAATTTATGTATTGGATTGTTCGAGTCACCGAGGTTGAGGCTCAACTTGCTTTTGAATGAGTGCAAAATATATTCCGTCATAGTCTATGTCGTGCTTCCGAAACTTCATTGCACCAAGAGGCGCTCCTGATGGCGTTCGAAAAGGAAAAAATGGAAATGGCATATACGATCTTAGAAGACCCATTAATGCCACGTGTTACTCCAACCAGCTAGCGCAACTGCACCTAAACCAACAAAGATTTGACTTCGTATGTTGGTTCAGGAGCTATAACTTCATAATCAAGAGAGCTGTAATAATTATACGCATTGTGATTGAGGAAAAACAACTGCGTCAAGTAAAAAGAACACATATTTCTCACTTTACTTGAGAGTTTTTTAGTTTTGAGGGGTTTCCCTATGTCGTCTTTCTTGTAGGAAGAAGATAATCGTCGCCTTCAGCAAGGGATTGAAGATTTGGCTGATGACCTTGGGCTGTCTAAAGACGAATGTCTTTTCTTTCTGAGTGATGGCATAGCTCGAACTATAGTCACCGCAGCATACTCGACCATATAGGTTACAACCATTCTTAAACCGCTAGAGTAAAGGTGCGAAGGGCGGAGTGGCCATAGGTTTCCCTATTTAATTGATGAATTTTTAGTCTATGTTTAAGTCTTTTATTAGTTGTTAACTTGCTGTGGTTGAGTATCATGGGAGCCACAATCAACATTATTCTGACCAGGTGGAAAATGTTTCCAATTTGGCTATAGGTACAATTGATATCGGGACGTATATATAGGTTTAGACAGATGACCGCTGGTCAGATGAATTTTTTAAACCCTAAAACATACTATTTCCGGAAAATTGAGCAACTTTATGTCCTCATATTTAGGAAGAAAAAAAAAAGCAGTCGTCTTCAGAGTATAGTATATCAAGCATGCATTATACATACTTTCAATTTGATAAAGAGAATCCTACGTTGCAAGGTCATGGTTGCGTAGGCCTGCACCTGCAACCATCGTACATAGATAAGGGTTTGTTTTATATGGACGTAAACCATATATGCATATACACGTACATCACATACATACATTATACATGAATGCAATTTTGTACTCTAGCTCTCCTTATCACATTTGGACATGTGTCCCAACACCATCCCATTATCTTTCCTACTATATATTCATGTATAACATATAACTATTGTTTATTATTCATAACAGGTGCATCTCTTTTCTTCTTCTATACTATACCAAATGTTTCCTTTAAAGATTTTTCTGGTTCCTGCTCTTGTGTTGCTTGCTACGTCATTCTTAGAATTTATATACTGGATTGCTCGAGTTACTGAGGCTGAAGGTCAAGTTGCTTTTGAACGAGTGCAAAATATACTCATTCATCGTCTTCATTGTGTTCCTGAAACTTCACTGTGCATGGCATGCTCCTGGCTCTTCATTTCGAAAGAGAAAGAATTGAAAGGGCATATACGATCTTAGAAGACCCACCAATGCCCTGGGTTATTGATGATATGCTACAAGACCAACTAGTGTAGCTGCGCCTAAACCAACAAAGATTTGACTCAGTACGTTGGTTTCAGGAACAATAACTTCATAATCAAGAGAGCTATAATAATTATACGCATTGTGATTGAGAAAAAACAACTACGTCATGTAAAAAGAACACACCGTTCTCACTTTACTTGAAAGATTTTTAGTTTTGAGGGGCTTTCATTATCCATATGTCTTGTAGGAAGAAAATAATCATCGTCGTCAATAAGGGATTGAAGATCTTGTTGATGACCTTGGGCTGTCTAACGACGAACATCTTCTCTTTATGAGTGATGGCATAACTCGAACTACAATCACCGCAGCATACTCAACCACGGGTTACAACCATTCTTAAGCTGCTAGAGTAGAGGTGCGAAGGGCGAAGCGGCCATGGGTTTCCTTATTTGATCGATGGGTGTTTGGTCTATGTTTAAGTCTTTTATTAGTTGTTAACTTGCTATGGTTGAGTATCAGGGGAGCAAAAATCAACATTATTCTGACCGGGTAGAAAATGTTTCCAATTTGGCTTTAGGAACAATTGATATCGGGACATATATATAAGTTTAGAGAGATGACCACTGGTCGGATGGAATTTTACCCTAAAACAATATGTTTTAGGAAAATTAAGCAACTTTATATCCTCATATTTTGTATGAGAAAAAGAAGAAGTTATCTTCACAATATAGTATACCAAGTATGCACTATACACATTTTCAATTTGATAAAGAGAATCATATATGCATATATGTAGCCACGTTACATAGATAAAAGTTTGTTTTACATGGACGTAAACCATATATGCATATACACATACATCACATACATACATGATACATGAATGCAAGTTTGTACTCTAGCTCTCCCCTATCACGTGTGGGCATGTGTCCAAACACCATCCCATTATTCTTCCTACTATATATTTATGTATAACATATGACTATTGTTTATTATTCATAGCAGTTACATCTCTTTTCTTCTTCTCTACTCTACCAAATGGTTTCTCTAAAGATTTTTTGAGTCCTCCCTCTTGTGTTGCTTGTTATGTCATTCTTAAAATTTATGTATTGGACTACTCGAGTCACCGAGGCTGAGGGTCAAGTTGCTTTTGAACAAGTGCAAAATATACTCCCTCATCGTCTTCATTGTGCTCTCGAAACTTCAGTGCTACATGACGTGCTCCTGGCTCTTCATTTCGAAAGAGAAAGAATTGAAAGGGCATATACGATCTTAGAAGACCCACTAATGCCACGGATTACTCATGATATGCTACATGACCAGCTAGCGTAGTTGCGCCTAAACTAACAAACAATTGACTCAGTGTGTTGGTTTTAGGAACAATAACTTCATAATCGAGAGAGCTATAATAATTATACGCATTGTGATTGAGGAAAAACGACTATGTCACGTAAAATGAACACACCATTCTTACTTTGCTTGAAAGTTTTTTTAATAGTTTTGAGGGGTTTTCCTTATCCATCTATCTTGTAAGAAGAACATAATCGTCATTGTTAACAAAAGATTGAAGATCTAGCTGATGAGCTTGGGCTATCTAACGACGAACGTCTTCTCTTTATGAGTGACGGCATAACTCGAATTACAGTCACCGTAGCATACTCAGCCAAGGGTTACGACCATTCTTAAGCTGCTAGAGTATAGGTGCGGAGGGTGGAGCGGCCATGGGTTTCCCTATTTAATCGATGGGTTTTTAGTCTATGTTTAAATCTTTTATTAGTTGTTAACTTGCTATGTTTGAGTATCAGGGGAGCCACAATCAACATTATTCTAACCGGGTAAAAAATGTTTCCAATTTGACTTTAGGTACAATTTATATCGTGACGAATATATAGGTTTAGACAGATGATTGCTGGTCGGATGGATTTTTTTTACCCCGAAACATATTATTTCCGGAAAATTAATCAACTTTATGTCCTCATATTTTGTATGAGAAAAAAAAAAAGTCGTCTTCAGAGTACACTATATCAAGCATGCACTATACACACTTTCAATTTGATAGAGGGAATCCTATGTTGCAAGGTCGTGGTTGCGCAGGCCTGTACCTGCAGCCATTGTACATAGATAAAGGTTTGTTTTACATAGACGTAAACCATATATGCATATACATATACATAAATGATACATGAATGCAATTTTGTACTCTAGCTCTTCCATATCACGTGGGGACATGTGTCCAAACACCATCTCATTATCCTTTCTACTATATATTCATGTATAACATATGACTATTGTTATGACCAAAAAAAAAAAACATATGACTATTGTTCATTATTTATAGTAGTTGCCTCCCTTTTCTTCTTCTTTACTCTACCAAATGTTTCCTCCAAATATTTTTCTGGGTCCTCCTCTTGTGTTGCTTGTTACGTCATTCTTAGAATTTATGTATTAGATTGCTCGAGTCACCGAGGCTGAGGGTCAAGTTGCTTTTGAACGCGTGCAAAATTTACTCTCTCATCGTCTTCGTCATGCTCCTGAAACTTCATTGCCGCATGACGTGCCCTTTGCTCTTCATTTCGAAAGAGAAAGAATTAAAAAGGGCATATACGATCTTAGAAGACCCACTAATGTCACGGATTACTCCTGATATGCTACATGACCAGCTAGCGTAGCTGCGCCTATACCAATAAATATTTGACTCAGTGTGTTGGTTTCATGAATAATAACTTCATAATGGAGAGAGCTATAATAATTATACATATTGTGATTGAGGAAAAACGACTGCGTCACGTAAAAAGAACACACCGTTCTCACTTTACTTGAATTTTTTTTAGTTTTGATGGTCTTTCCTTATCCATTTGTCTTGCAGGAAGAACATAATCGTCGTTATCTACAAGAGATTGAAGATTTGGCTGATGAGTTTAGGCTGTTTAACGACGAATGTCTTCTCTTTATAAGTGATGACGTAACTCGAACTACAATATACTTGGCCATTACGACCATTCTTAACCCGCTAAAGCAAAGGTGCAGATGACGGAGCGGCCGTGGGTTTCCCTATTTAATCGATGGGTTTTTAGTCTATGTTTAAGTCTTTTATTATTTGTTAACTTGCTATGGTTGAGTATCAGGGGAGCCGCAATCAATATTATTCTGACTAGGTAGAAAATATTTTCAATTTGGCTCTAGGTACAATTGATATCGGGACATATATATAGGTTTAGAGAGATGGCCGCTGGTCGAATGGATTTGTTACTCTGAAACATATTATTTTTGAAAAATTAATCAACTTTATATCCTCATATTTTGTATGAAAAAATGAAGAAGTTGTCTTTACAGTATAGTATATCAAGTATGCACTATACACACTTTCAATTTGCTAAAGAGAATCCAGCATTGCAAGGTCGTGGTTGTGGAGGCCTGCACCTTCAGCCACCACATAGATAAAGGTTTGTTCTTCATGGACGTAAACCATATATGCATATACACGTACATCACATACATACATGATACATGAATGCAATTTTGTACTCTGGCTCTCCCCTATCACGTGTGGACACATGTCCAAACACCATCCCATTATCCTTCCTACTATATATATTTATGTATAACATATGACTATTGTTTATTATTCATAGCAGTTGCATCCTTTTTCTTCTTCTTTACTCTACCAAATGGTTCCTCTAAAGATTTTTCTGGTTCAAACTCATGTTGCTTGTTACGTTGTTATTAGAATTTATGTATTTGATTGCTTGAGTCACCGAGGCTGAGGGTCAAGTTACTTTTGAACGAGTGCAAATTATACTTCCTCATCATCTTCGTCATGCTCCCGAAACTTCAATGCCGCATGACATGCTCATGGCTCTTCATTTCGAAAGATAAAATTGAAAAGGCATATACGATCTTAGAAGACCCACTATTGCCACAGGTCACTCCTAATATGCTACATGACCAACTAGCGCATCTGCGCCTAAACCAACAAAGATTCAACTCTGTGTGTTTGTTCATGAACAATAACTTCATAATTGAGAGAGCTATAATAATTATACGCATTACGATTGAGGAAAAACGAATGCGTCAGTAAAAAGAACACACCGTTCTCACTTTACTTGAAAGTTTTTTAATTTTGAAAGGCTTTCCTTATCTCATCTTTCTTGCAAGAAGAAGATAAGCGTCGTTGTCAATAAGGGATTGAAGATCTTGCTGATGAGCTTAGGTTGTCTAAGATGTACATCTTCTCTTTATGAGTGATGACATAACTCGAACTACAGTCTCCGCAGCATACTTGGCCATGCGTAACGACTGTTATGAAGCCACTAGATTATAGCTGTGGAGGTCAGAGCGGCAGGAGGAAGAGGATAGAGCGGCGAAGGAGGAAGAGAATAGAGCCAGCGGCAGTAGAGTTGAGGTTGATTTGCTTCTTTTTCACTATTTAATCGATGATTTTTTAGTTATTAACTTGCTACGGTTGAGTATCAGGCAAACAACAAGAACAGAAAAAGAAAAGACAAACAAATAAATAAATAAAATTAGATAAGGAGAAACATCTCTTTTTGGCCCCTGCATTGTGTATTCATTCATCAAGCACCCAAATAGCAGAAAAAGTTTACATTCTACCCCAAAAAAAAATTGTCCAAAAAGATATTTTGAACATTAAGAACAGCTTAATCAATCAATCTCCTACTCTTTTCTTTCTGAATTAGTGACCTACCCCTTCCTCAACCTTGACCACCTCTAAGCATTGTAAACATATCCATTATTTGCCAATACAAATCACTAACATACATAAATACACGTGTCGAATGGAGAGAGGACCTAAAGTGGCATGAAGCAGAGCAAATTCTCTGTGAGGCACGTGAGCTCCAGCTTCTCCATAATGAATTAGTGGAGGGTGCTAGGGCGATTTACGAGCGATCTGTACAATGTCAACCAAATCAAATTCAGGCTTGGATTCGATATGCCAAGTTTGAGACTGGTAATGGCGAGGTTGCGAGGGCAAGGGAGGTGTATGAGAGGGCAGAGGAGAAGGTAGACCTAGCTGATTGTAATGAGGCAGCAGAGCAGTTGCTGGTGGCTTTCGCCGAATTCGAAGAGCAGTGCAAAGAAGTCTTGCGTGCAATGTGTATCTACACGTCCGCTCTTGATCATATACCGAAAGGACGGAGCATGGATTTATATAGAAAATTTGTACTTTTTAGGAAGCGTCATGGGGTCAGACTAGGGATTGAAGAATGCCCTTGAGAGAAAGATGATGTCTCTGGAGATCACGATAATATTAGCTGCCTACAGGTGGAAGAAGGAACAAGTTTCTTCTCACGATATTGGAAGCGGCCTACAGAAGGAAAGAGGAACAAGTTTATTCTCAAGATTTTGCGAAACGCTAATTGAATTCTGCCTGTTTGTAACTTACTTAGATTTCCAATTCAAATGATATATTTTTTTCATCTTGTAATATTGCCTCTGACGTGCTGGCTCCTGAACTAGAAATTGAAAATTAATAAATAAATGAAATCCTCAACTGTTATCAGTCTGTTCTGCCTAGAAAAGTCTTTCCGAGTCTCGAAGTAACATTTTCAGAGCTGGGGAGAGTCCTGAGGTTTCCACTATCTGACATGTAAAAGTAATTGTAGTTGATCCTAGTTACCAAATCTGCTAGATGAGGAAAGTGCCCCACATTCAGCTTGAAAGAAAGCACCTGCAGAATCAGCATGCACCAAACCACACGTTAAATGCAAATCTTAAAATCAGTCCCATCTGAATCAAAATCAACGCAAAGAGAAGATTACTCTGAGCAGGAAAGCAATGCAATCATCGAACTGTTTCTCAATACGGTCAACTTCCATTTCACATTTGGCCTTAATTGCAGAAACTGTTCCGCCACTAAGTGTCAGCTGTATAGAATAAAAGTCCAATGCTAATCCCAGGATGTTGTTAATCCTGCTCGCTATGAGAGCCCACTGATGCAAAAGAGAGTAATAAACAGAATTCAGCTTTTCTCAGGGCATAAAAGATTATTTCATAAGTTCTCAAACACGACAAACTACCCACCAGCTTATCTGGAACTACAAAGCACTGCCGCTGAATTGTCAACAAGTACAATTCATGTACTTCTATGACTTCGTCAAGAGATCGAGCAGCTGTCATGCCTTCACAAAGTTCACGCCATGCATTGTGATATACCTGTTTAACAAGTACTATTTAGTGATCTAACAATTCCATATGCTTTCCAGAAAGCAAGCATATACCAGCACAGTTAATAATAGAAAGGGTGATTTTATGTTAAAAGGAACAAAACTTACTCTATCCATCACATACTGGTGAAAAGCATCCACAAAATGGAGAAGTTTCTGCTCCACTAACCAGTGACGCTTGTGATTGTTTGCTGCAGTGCCTCTACCCTGTTTAGGAAAACAAGAAACACTGAAGTCATTGTATTATCACACACAAATAGCTCGTCATTAGGCCAAGTAAATTATCATTGCTCATAATTTATCCTAAAAAGGGCATAAAAACTAACCTTCCACATCCACCTTCGAGTTTTATCAAGTACGAATTTTGCTCGCTTGACCTTTAACAAGAATCCCATCACCTACATCAATGTTTAACGATTAGATAACAAGTTTAGTGGTCAGGAAGTGACCCAGTTGGTAGTCACACCTCCCCTCCAAGAGGAGATCCCAAGTTGAAATCAGATCACCTCTCCCCCAAAATGTCACATTGATTTGTGAGAGAGAGAGAGAGAGAGAGAGAGAGAGATATATATACAATGAAAGATAGATGATTAAATTTCGACAAGAAATTCAAAACCCAATGAATAAAAGTAACCTGGTTATATTTCTTGATCGCCTCCGCATTTGCAATAAGTTCAAGTGGCCAAGAGACCTGAAAATAAAATACATATAAACGCTCAGAGTGGTTGCAAGGAGCTAAATGACGAAAGAAGCTTTATTAGCCATCACTAGACCTTATACGTAAATTTTAGCTGATCAAGTCCATCCATTCCAAAGCTGTGAGCACGGCTTTTACGAGGAGTCGAGGGAAGTGAAGCCATATTAGGTGGTTGCTCATTGCCATTCAAGTCATGATTTTTGGTGAGGGATACAATCAATGAATCAGGAACACTTAGTAGCACACCATCAGCAGAGTTCCTTATAGATTCCTGCAGTTAATAAGAATTGACATTGCCATGTTATAAATAGGAAGAAAATCCAGGTATCCCACAGTCATCATGTTTAACTCAAAATAGGAAGAAAATGCTAGATTGAATAAAAGTAACTGAACCTGCAATATCGTGTTTAACTCAAAATCATCATCCCATGTTTCTCCCTTATCCAGCTTATTGAAAATTACAGTCAAGAAGTGCTGTAGCAGATCACCTAAAGATGGCAAAGTACCAGCAAACATGTTAAAAGTAATTCTGACATACCTACTGATAGACCAGGATATTACAGGTTGAACATACAAGACCCGCAAACATGTTAAAGTAATTTTGACATACCTGACCCTAGCAAGTAAATGGCGCGCAGCACTGCCAGTTCATCCATCAATTTCCAACCATTCATCAATTTTGACAATATGTGCCTACCAATACAATCCACCTACAATAGAAATATAAAAGAAGACACCATGTTAACCACAACCAAGAAACTGAGATCTGTACATGGGTTCAAGCTATCACCTGCTTCTGGATGTACACCGTAAGACATTCCTGCACTAAAACCACCGGAAGTGGAGTACTTCTTGGTTCAAACTGCTGAACCCAGATAAGAACTCTTGATGGAAGGGTGCTATTTTTCTGGAAAGGTAAGAGCTCTGACATATGGAGCTCATCCTGTTGGCAAGGAATTACATTAAAACTAGACCTAAAGAATGCTATAACAAATGCTCTTAGACTATCAATCAGAAATACCTGAAAAGAAGGAAGAAGAGTAGGAAAAGGAAACAACACTTGTAACATATGTGAGTCGTCTTGTGAACGAAGATATTCAGATTCACCAAACCGGAAACCAAAAGTATAATTTGTTCCTTCAGCTGCAGAAATCGATCCACTCTCCTGACCGAATATAGCCTTTCGCAAAACTTCATCATTTAAAGGAGGCAGACATAAATTTCTAGATAAGTTCAACTTTTTCCATGTGTCCCCATTCTTAGAAAGGGTCTTTTGGCAGACTGTTAAAACCGGATTTTCTTGACAGAAGGATCTTGAAAGAGGAAATTCATTTACAACACCTGCAAGCATATTCTCTTCCTTTGCATCAGGAAGTGTTTTTCCATCCTCCTGTGCATCAACTAACCTTTTCTCTGCCAGCGTATCAACCAAGAACTTACACCAAATTTTCTCTGAGCGTTTTACTGGCACAATTACACCATCATCACTCTCCACTTTTTGTTTACCGTAAATATATTGAAAAATATGATCACCATGGCCTATAAGGCCTGATAATGACACACAGAAAACTTCTGACAAAGATAAGCCTGCAATGCTATGCCCATGTTGAACACCTTTATCCAAATTGCCAAAACCATCAATCTCATAGTCATTTCCTTTTCTAGATACAAGTGCTGATGTCATGGGAATATGCTGGATCAGCTGTAATGATTTTCCAGCAGAAACAATAGACTTAGTTATGTCCTTAATAAACAGTGGACACGACTGAAGGTCTTTATTGTTCCATTCCTTTCCTTTCATAAAACTAGACGTTGAGATGGATTCCCTTTGAGCCACTCCCTTTTTATCATTTGCTACTGATATGCGGTCACTGTCACAAGATGAGGCAGAGGCCCCAACATCTAACATTTGACACTGTACTTGCCTCAATAGATAGCTTTTCTCCCAAAAGTCAGCCTCATCAACAGATATTGCTCTATTAGCATAAAAGAACATCTGAAAAGACAGGAGCCACCAGAAAAGTGTTCACCAAGGATACATGTACGACCGCCCATTTAACATAGAAAAAAATTGCATGTATACTGCCTATACAAATTTTAAGATAAATTATAATCACAAGAGTACATAAATTAGAATTATATGGCGTGCAAACTTTCAAACAATAAAAGATGGATTGGATGCATCACCAGCACTTGCAGGATGAAAAAAAAATGTAGAAGAATTTATAACAAATAAATAAACTGCTGCAAACTTTTGGGACATGGAAAACCAAATTTCCAATCACATTTACCTCCTCATATGGATCATCTAGTGCTCCTTCAAAAAGCCAAGAATCAAGACCCTCAATATATGGCAATATACTTCCAATAAATAAATGAAGTAGCATCTTGTAGTCTTCCTCCTGAAATTGGCATAAGTTCCAAATTTGGATTACATAAACCAGCTCAACCATGAGTATAAACTAGAAACCATAAGGTTGTAGAAAAAAAGGTGTAACAACCTCACCACCTCGCACAAGACACACTTCATCCAGCTTCTTGTAAAGATGGTCAAGGACATGCACAGCCAAGTCAGCAGCAGGAAGAGAAGAATTAGACTCAAAATACACTTGGGGGATGGCACCATGCACTATTTGCAACAAATACTCAGCACCTGAGCAAAGACTAATATCAATAAATTGTCATCAGCGATATCCATTGCATGAGGATGTAGAATCCAAAAGGGGAATTGACATGTAGGGCTGACTCAGTAACCTCGAAGGTAAACAAAAAAATGGAGAATAATAAAATATTGATAATTCTGATAAGCTTTTGAGTGGTGATTGTCTCCAACAGCATGGGACAAACTACAGCCACTGACATCCCAAATTTTGAGAAGGTAAAGCTAACAGCGTACGAACCTAGATAAAGAATTGGCCAACCCCAATAACGTAGGAGTTGTTCCAATGGCATCATTGCTTATCTTCATTTCCTCCTTTAAAGAAATATCGCGCAACCTCTGCCCAAGCACAATTTAACATACACTTATAAATGAGCGTTGAACATGACGACTAGAAAATAGCAAATTTCATCCAGTAAATTGAATCCAAAACGTACCGTAAGCCATGAAGAAACAGAACACGCAAAAGCCCTCAAAGTAGGCGGTGGTAATTTAGCAGATTTCTCAATTTTATTGACTAAAACTTCCACCAGTTGTAAGCATGTGGCAGCATACATAAATTGATGGACAATGGCGTGAAGACTTGTATGAGAGAGGTGATTCACGTGTAACCCACTTTTGACTTGAAAAGACTTTCCATTTTGGTCCCAATAAAATAGTGAGCTAGAAAATCCTTGCAACATTTGCAACACACTCCGAACCTTGGAAGGAAAAATATATAAATTAGGTTCCAAGCCTACCAAAAAGAAGGTACAACTACATTTGATTTAAAAAGCTAAAGACTTACCAAGTCAAGTTCATTCGTCCTCAAGGAAGAAACTGGTGTTGCAAAATGTACGCCATCGGAGAAGTCACTGTAAAGCCTATTGATCAAACCTTGAGAAACTTCTGCATTTCCTGCATCTGCCGAATCAAGGATGATATGAATTCCACGAAAACATGAAAATCACGACGGGCATAAATTTAGAAACTTGTAATGAAGAAACAGCAAAAGATTATCTCATACCATAGCAAAGAGGCTTCCCCATCGGTGAATTTGGGCCTTCCCCTGCCGAATTCTGGGTTTGAGTTTGGCCTTGTATAATTTGAATTGATTGATCGCGAGAACCAAACCTAACCTACCAACACCTCAACGACGATGGCAATTTGCTAATCACTGCAAAACCCTAACCCAGTTGTAAACTAAACTATGCACAATATATATAGATATGATACGACGTCGTAGATGGTGTAGAGTTCCTGCTAGCATTAGTCACTGGATCGGTTGATTGGAGCTGTACTATCAGTGTTGCTCTCGCAGTAGCATTTCCTTTACCCAAAGCCCAGTCCCCAGTGAGAATAAATTGAACCAGTATTTTAATTTCAAAAATAACAGAAATACAACAAATTTAAAAAGGAAGCGCGTAATGCATATTATATACACGTTAACACGTGCAACCCCCCCCCCCCCCAAAACATAAATACAAAAATAAATTTGTTTAATAATGGGTATTAGTTTTATTTCTCAGCTAAAAAGATAAAGAGATATTTAGTCATATACCCATTCTTAGCACTAAAAATATAGATAAACCATACACCATTTAATTTCTATAAACAAACCTAAAAAAAACCTAGAAAATGACAACTGGCACTATTGAATTTAATTTTGATTATTAAATTATTTTGATACCCTATTGAGTATTTTGGATTTTTTTATGAGGTTTTTGGGTTGAGTTTGTTTTAAGAAATTGATGGCAGTGTTGTAATTTATAAGAAGTTAAAAGCCTCTTTGTTATGTTGTAAATAGGCTTTTAAGTGTGTTTTTAAAGTCCATTTCATATAGGGTATTTTTATAATTTTGGCCCATATATTGAGTATAATAATGGCAATGGTTTAATCCTGCATTCTCAAAAGAAAAAAATAAGGTTTTATTTAGCATAATACTTTCTTCTTATTTTTATTTTTTTTTAGGATTTAGGATAATACTTTGGAGTATTTTTTATAGACCTAAATTATTCTACGGACCCATAATTTAATAAAACAATTCCACATCAAACCTAAAGTACTTAGTATAATTACCATGTAATTTAACCAGTGGTTGCACATGTACTTAGTATAATTACCATGTAATTTAACTAGCGGTTGCACATGACATTGTCCTCCTCATCTATCAACTTATGTGAAAGCATGTCATGTCAAATGCAGAGAATCGAAAATGGAATATTTGAAAAGGAAAAGAATTTGTGTGTTAATTGCTACACAAATTCGTATTTACAAATTAATATGAGCTCCATCACCTGTTCTATGTAAATATATGCACTCTATTTTTTTCTACTGATCTTAGCTCCACGTGACATTCTCAAAAGGAAAAAAAAAAGAAAAAAAAGAGTCATCACCCAAAGCAGGAACCCGTCGTATTAGTTGAAAGTCCTCAACTTGATGAGGAATAAAATAACCAGCTTCCAAATCCTACTCAGTTGGTTCACTGATAAAGCCATGTAACTTCACCAAAGGCAGCAAAGGTGAAATGGGGCAACGGAAAAATCTCCATTAGAGCTGCACGCTGGCATTTTTCCAAAGAAAAGCTAGCATCTTCCAGATACAGCACGAGAGAAACTTGGCTCCATTTCTTCCAAAAACACATGGGTCCTAGGTTTGGGTCTTCCCTTCCATGAGTCTTTAAAATGCTTACGGCTGGAAGCTTTAACTTGAACAAGGGCTGCAATTAGAGACAGGGATGATCCTCGAGCACATGGTATGAAGAATGGTGCAAAGCCACCTCTCAACTGGAAGTGTGTGGAGAGATCAACATCGCCCATTTTTTGGCTTAGTATGGTCCCTCGGACTATGCAATTTATCCTGCAATAGTGTACACACACAACATGCCAAGATATCAATTTACTAATATAATCGAAACGTCTCTTGATTTTCTGTGAATTTTACTTTTCTGAACTTTATTGATCTAAGAAATAAAAACCTGAGTGTTGAATATGTGAAAACTCACGATTAGGTTCATCAGAGAAAAATTCTGGGCATAGTGTGAGACAGTTTGATCATGTGGATTTCGTACAAAAGGATGCTCTAGTAGCTGAATAGCTGATGGTCTCTCGGCAGGGTTCCTACGGAAACACCAACTGAGGAAGTCCTTTCCCTCTGCAGATAATGTTTCTGGTATATCTGGGATTGTGTTCAGAACCTTGAACATAGCTTGAGGCTGACAGATAGAAGACAAAAATATGTTTAAAAAGCAATGAAGCGACTCTCAAACAGAGCGAAGTCAGATTTGCACTGAACACATGAAACTGGGGGCAGTTGGCAATATTCTGAAAAATTAGAAACTATGATGAATAAAACATAACAAGTTTCAACATTAACTTACTCCTGTAAAGTCACTCCAAGGAGGTTTTCCGTTGAACATCTCAATGATTGTGCAACCCAAGCTCCATATATCAACAGCCAAAGCAAGATCAGGATCAGCATTATTCTGCATCACAGCCTTTATGACCTGCACAAAACAAACGAGGCGTCTATATACAGTAACAGTATGCACAGGCCATCTACAAATTTATAGATAACGGTGATATGATTACCTCAGGAGCCATCCAGTATGGACTGCCCTTCAGAGAAAGATTGTACGAGTGTCCGTTAAGCTGCATCCAAAAGTAAGTTATACATAAAACCCAGAAAATAACGTAGGAAGTGTTGATAGGAGCAAAATACACAAGTAAAACATGTGATCTCAATTATTCCAACATTAAATTGTCAGGAAATTATGTCAGTGACAAAAGATTAACAATGAAGAAGCAACACTGCTACACTAGTTCAAGGGAAAATATATGCATTAAATTTCACATTTTAAGGTATTACTCACATGTTTTGCCATCCCAAAATCGGCAAGTTTAACAACGCCTGATGCATCAACAAGCAAATTTGCACCCTTTATATCCCTATCACAATCATCAAAGCTTCATTCAATAATGCAAAGACATCTTACAACCAAGCAATGCAACATGATTTTCCAGACATTTTTCCCCATTTTAACCAGACAATCCTCTTTGACGGGAAACATCAAATATTGAGTCAAGCAATTTATGAAGTAACAAGTTCTTTTTAACAGATAAGTGACGTCACAATATAATTCTGCTACTCTAGCATTATTCTCACCTGTGAATTGTCTTTGTGTTATGCAAAAAAGCCAACCCAGAGAGGATATGGCGAGTAAAATTGCGAACTACAGATTCTGTCATAGCTCCAATATGGTCTTGGACGTACTTATTAATTGATCCAGGATGAACATACTCCAGGTATATGTAGAAGTGATCATCAATCTGCACACCAAAACACAATTTTACAAAAACTTGCAAGGATTTGTCTTTAATAAATTTGAAGATATAAACAAGATACATACTGCACTAACATAAAAGATATATACTCACCACTTCACTACCATAATACTGCACAATATTTGGATGCTTTAGTGCACGGAGGACTTTAATTTCCTGCAACAGGTAGCTAGTAAGAACAGTCCTAGAACGTATTAAAGATAAATGCAAAAAATATAAAGCTATTACGGAATGCACAGTAGCATAGTTGAGCATAAATGAAATATATTTTCAGCATATGTGACATGTCCTCAACCTGTGTGCAATAATCAGTAGTGGCTACTGGCAGGCATGAACTGGAGTTCCTACACAACAAATGTTGATGAAAGTGCAAGTGTGGCATGTGTGGAGATACTATGCAGGTTTTTGACTAGCTAATATCAACCAACTCATTCCTTCCTATAATTGATAACAGCAGACACAACGCAACATGTTCCATTAAAAGTTTTATCACAACATAATTGAAAGAGAAAAAACTCCTTCAATACTTCAAGTGCCCATCTGTATAAATGACTAATATTCCCTAATTCCACAATTTGGTTAGTCTAAATAAACAAAAGGTAGAAAACAATATATAACTGAAACTGCCCAGTGAATCGACAAATTGATAAAGGACTCCAGAAACGAACCTGCTCCAATTGCTTTATACATTCAGCAGATTTAGGATCATCGGGAATGAGATCAACTTCCTTCATTGCACATAAGGCCCCGGTCTCTCTGTCATAATATTAGAAATGGTTAGAGAGCTAAATTCAAAAGAAAAAGAACAAAGAGCAAAACTAATTAATGGTCATTGCAGAACAAAGTCAAGAGAAAGTAGCACAAAGCTTCCAGCGAGCAGCATACCGGTTGGTTGCAAGATAAACACTACCAAAGGTACCTCGTCCAATAAGTTTTCCCTTCTGCCATTGACCATTCATTGATGATGTGGACAGAAGTTCTGCATTGTGATGCATGCTAGATGGCTGTGGAAGTACCACGGCTCCAGGAGGCAAAGGCAAAGGGTGAGCATTGACTTGACTACTACTTTCACCCCTCTCTGAAAAACCCTCTGTGAATGATTTATGATGCAACGCAAATACATTTCCATTTGAATTTTTGTGGTTGAAGCGTGGACTTCGAGATGTGGGGCTGGGAAGAGCAGAATGACTGGGACTATGAGCAATATTGTTTGGTTCCCCCGCCTTTGATCTTCGAGGGCTAACTGCAGGACTTGAAAACCCACTTGTTGGAGCACTCTTGCTGAAGTTGTAACTTTCATCTTCTTGTCTCTTTCCCCTATGATAATTGCTTGAACAATTAATGGGTGAAGTGGTGGCAACATGTACAGGAAAACCATCCATCTCCACAAAGTTTGATCTTTGTGGGCTAAGAGGATGACTTGAGAAAACATTTGCCTGAGCTTTCCTAGAAAAAACATTCAGTCCCAAGTTGTAATTAAAACCCCCACCATTATTATTTACATCTTGGGAAGATAATGCCCTTCGACGATTGCTTGAATTAGTCAGTGGTGCAGAGGAGGATGGCCCTTGACGATTGCTTGAATTAGAATTCTGTGGTGCTGAGGAGAATGCCCCTTGATTATTGATTGAATTAGAAATCTGTGGTGCTGAGGTTGTGGCAACTTGATTTCTTTTTTTCCTGATAGTTCAAACAGCGAAAACCGCCCCCAGTTGAGCATTATAACAAACACAGATAAACACGTAAACAGATACAGAGACACAGAGGCGAAAGAAGGCCTTTTACTTACCTACATAACGCATGGCCAAAGTACCCATCTTTGGGCACAGAGCCGGGTCTCCCGATCACGGGAGATTCTGGTAGAGGCAAGGGTTGTGGAGCAGCAGCAGCCGAAGAGGACCAGTGGTTTGACTTGGACTCACGATCCGGAGACGTTGACTTTCGGGTGGAATATTCAGGCGAAGTGGGCGAGGAGCGAGACTTTTCAGGGAGGGGGAAACACAGGTCCTGGTCATTGATGTGGCGGAGCTTCTTCTGCCGCGTGAGCCGCCTGGGGCTCTGCTCACAGCAGCCCCCAGTGTCCTGTTTCCGAGCTGAAACAGAGGAAGCAGAAGGAGAAGAAACAGAGGAGGTAGAGGTAGAGGCAGAGGGTCTGCGAAGAGAAAAGGAAGAAGAAGGCATTTGGGTAATGGAGAAAGCAA